>NC_057801.1:213120825-213128067 GCF_018294505.1 Triticum aestivum
CTATTGGTTTGATACGAATAATGACAATCGTTTCAGTATGTTAAGGATACAGATGTATCCACAATTCATTTAGAGTTACTTAATAGTCTATTTCTTATACCATATCTCTATCCCGTGAAATTCTCGAGCCAAAAGATGGATGCATATGCTGTGTTTCATTTTGCTAAATGATATCAATTAAATGGTGTATCAATTCCATAAATTGCATATAGCAATAAATAAATCAGCAAAATTCTTTCTAATATTTTAGATAGAAGAAATGTTTCTTCTATCTAAAATATTAGAAAGAATGTACCCTTCTATCCAAATCCAATTTGCATCGATAAAATAAATCCAAATTCCAGTAGTAGATGAATAATTGCAAATTTGTGTGTGTACGAGATTAGAATAACTTCAAAATAACTGACATAATTTTGTATTTTTCCTGATCAGAAAAATACATGAAAAAGAAAGGAGGTAGAAAATTTTTTGGATTTATGGTTAAAGAAGAAAAAGAAGAAAACAGGGGTTCTGTTGAATTTCAAGTATTCAGTTTCACCAATAAGATACGGAGACTTGCTTCACATTTGGAATTACACAAAAAAGATTTTTCATCGGAAAGAGGTCTACGAAGAGGGTACAGTAGACTTTGAAGTCATGATCTGAACGAGTCGTACAGATCATGACTTCAAAGTCTACTGTGCACGGTCTGGTTTCGATAGAACCAGACCGCGCACTGTGGACTCATCAGATTATAAGTTCATTCCATACCGAACCAGACCGTGCACATTCTTATTATGAGAAGGGGTCATTCGAGCCTATGGAAATAGGATACTCTGTTTACATAGAAATCCCTACGTCCTTACATTCTATTTAGGATTAGGAATAGGTGTAATCAGACCTGCTTTTGACATATCTATCCTATTCTTATTTGGGTACCATATGCACCTCTTTGGGCTTCTATTGAATCGAGAAATTGGATTGTACATCTTTCATCTTTTTGATTTTGATATCGATTTTGATACATATAAGGTGTCCTACGGATAATGCAAATCGAAGCTATTTGATGTCTGACTCAGGCCTATATGACCGATCGATCGAAATACTCCAAGACTCCACCTTTGTCATATATTCCATATATCGGGCTAGAAGTGATGTTTGTTATCAAAGCAGATGTTAATTCAATCATCTGCTTTGATAACAAACATCTAGCTTCTCGATGTTTGTTATCAAAGCAGATGGTATCCTCTAGATTCATGGATCTTAATAATCTGACCGCCCTCAGCTGCATACATCACTGCACTTCCACTTGACACCTATTTAAACGGCTCGTCTCGCCGCTACCTTATCCTATTTCCATACTTCTGTCGCTCCATCCCCGTATGGGTGGAGAACCCGTCGCTGTCTCGGCTGTGATACCGGAGGCTCTAGGGAAGTCGGAGGAGAGAGCACTCATCTTGGGGTGGGCTTACTACTTATATGCTTTCAGCAGTTATCCTCTCCGCACTTGGCTACCCAGCGTTTACCGTAGGCACGATAACTGGTACACCAGAGGTGCGTCCTTCCCGGTCCTCTCGTACTAGGGAAAGGTCCTCTCAATGCTCTAACGCCCACACCGGATATGGACCGAACTGTCTCACGACGTTCTGAACCCAGCTCACGTACCGCATTAATGGGCGAACAGCCCAACCCTTGGAACCACCTACAGCTCCAGGTGGCGAAGAGCCGACATCGAGGTGCCAAACCTTCCCGTCGATGTGGACTCTTGGGGAAGATCAGCCTGTTATCCCTAGAGTAACTTTTATCCGTTGAGCGACGGCCCTTCCATCTCTTGGATAGATAGAGAGGGAGGGCAGAGGCCTTTGGTGTCCCTTTCAGTCAAGAATTGGGGCTTCACAATTACTAGCCAATATTTATCTCATGCCTTTCCTCGTTCATGGTTCGATATTCTGGTGTCCTAGGCGTAGAGGAACCACACCAATCCATCCCGAATTTGGTGGTTAAACTCTACTGCGGTGACGATACTGTAGGGGAGGTCCTGCGGCAAAATAGCTCGATGCCAGAATGATAAAAAGCTTAACACCTCTTATTTGACTTTTTCACTATTTTGAAATAAGAAAAAGATCCAAATCTAAAATGCAAAGGTCGTCTTATTCAAAACCTCAATCATCACATCCCCTCTCTCCCACTTCACACCTCGGAACGCACTGTTCTTATAGAGAGAAAGGCGTTTTCCCATCTTCTTAACCTGAAATGAAGGGGTACCCCCGGGAAGAGATCCAGTGGAGACAGCTGGGCCTGTAGCTCAGAGGATTAGAGCACGTGGCTACGAACCACGGTGTCGGGGGTTCGAATCCCTCCTCGCCCACAGCCTTCCAAAGGGGGAAGGGCCTTTACTTTCCCCCTGAGGGTAGGAAAATCATGATCGGGATAGCGGACGTAAAGCTATTGAACTTAGGTATGCTCTTTCCTTTTGTCGAAGTGGAATCGTAGAACAGAATGTGATACGATGAGATAGAATGCAATAGAAATAGAAACAAGGATAGCGAACGGGTTACCTACTCCTAAGGGTCAAAGCAAGCCCTTTAATTCAATTCTTTATTCTTACATTAAAATTCTTACATTAAAGAATGAATAAAATCTCCCCAAGTAGGATTCGAACCTACGACCAGTCAGTTAACAGCCGACCGCACTACCACTGAGCTACTGAGGAACAAGGGGGGATTCGACCTCCTAGAGTTCAACTCCCGCTCTCAACCCATGAACAATATGAGTCCGAAGCTTCTTTCGTAACTCCCATAATTTCTTCGTAGTGGCTCCGTTCCATGCCTCATTTCATAGGGAAGCCCAAAGTGGCTCTATTTCATTCTATTTCACTTCCTAGCACTTCCTATCATTTAATATCCATCCCTTTGGTCTTATTGACATAAGAGATGTCATTTATAGTCTATCTCTTTCTATATATGGAAAGTCAAGAAATTCTCATCGAAACATCGAGAAATTGTGCATATAGAAAACTCTAAAGAAAGAAAAAAAGGAGACCCATGCCATGATTTTCAAATCTTTTCTATTTAGTAGTCTAAGTTTCTCGATGAGGATAATTAATTCGGTCGTTGTGGTCGGACTCTATTATGGATTTCTGACTACATTCTCCCTAGGTCCCTCTTAGATCTTCTTTCTCCAATCTTGGATTAGGGAAGAAGGAGATATTCGCGACTACTGTCGATTTCATTATGGGGCAGCTCATGATCTTCATATCGATCTATTATCCACCTCTGTATCTATTCTTTCTTAGCTAAACAGGTGGAAGATATATCCAATTTGGTTATATTATATCATGGACTCGAAAAACGGATCTGAATTTGACTGAAATGCACGATCTTCACAGGTATCACTTTTCACGATACCTAAAAGGTGGAATAGCGATTTTTGAACCATTTCCTATAAGAGAATGGTTTCCATTACTTTGAGAAATGGATTCTTATATCAAACTATAGCTATTGCATTAAAGAAGAAAAGAAACTAATAGAAGTCGAAGACGCGGAATGATAGTGAATAGAGAGAAAGATTCTTCTGATTTTCTTGTTTCTATCTACTAGACGCCGTAGAGAATTGAGAATTTTCATGTCTTTCAATTCTCGTACTCGTAATTGGAAAGTTCTGGAAGGAGACCCATCATTTTGCAATGAAAACAACATATAAAACTCTAGACAATTTCGAAATTAGGCCAAGCGTCTTAATACATATGCAAAAAAATTCATTATTGGCCCACCATTAATTAGAAGATTTAGCTTGTATGAATCGCTATTGGTTTGATACGAATAATGACAATCGTTTCAGTATGTTAAGGATACAGATGTATCCACAATTCATTTAGAGTTACTTAATAGTCTATTTCTTATACCATATCTCTATCCCGTGAAATTCTCGAGCCAAAAGATGGATGCATATGCTGTGTTTCATTTTGCTAAATGATATCAATTAAATGGTGTATCAATTCCATAAATTGCATATAGCAATAAATAAATCAGCAAAATTCTTTCTAATATTTTAGATAGAAGAAATGTTTCTTCTATCTAAAATATTAGAAAGAATGTACCCTTCTATCCAAATCCAATTTGCATCGATAAAATAAATCCAAATTCCAGTAGTAGATGAATAATTGCAAATTTGTGTGTGTATGAGATTAGAATAACTTCAAAATAACTGACATAATTTTGTATTTTTCCTGATCAGAAAAATACATGAAAAAGAAAGGAGGTAGATTTTTTTTTGGATTTATGGTTAAAGAAGAAAAAGAAGAAAACAGGGGTTCTGTTGAATTTCAAGTATTCAGTTTCACCAATAAGATATGGAGACTTGCTTCACATTTGGAATTACACAAAAAAGATTTTTCATCGGAAAGAGGTCTACGAAGACTTTTGGGAAAACGTCGACGTTTGCTGGCTTATTTGGCAAAGAAAAATAGAGTATGTTATAAGAAATTAATCGGTCAGTTGAATATTCGAGAGCAGTAATTTAATCGTTCAAATTTTTTTCTTGTTTTATTATTTTTTAGTAGTCTTATAGTAGTCTTAGATTTTTCATTTTGATGAGCCTCGCTTTGAGGAATTCATGGAATAATCCATTTTCATGGAATAATGAATTAAGGAAGAAAGGATATGAGTCTACCGCTTACAAGAAAAGATCTCATGATAGTCAATATGGGCCCTCAACACCCATCAATGCATGGTGTTCTTCGACTGATCGTTACTCTTGATGGTGAGGATGTTATTGATTGTGAACCCATATTAGGCTATTTACACAGAGGAATGGAAAAAATCGCGGAAAACCGAACTATTATACAATACTTACCTTATGTAACAAGGATATAGAGAGATTGTAGAAAGGGATAGGATAGTTATTTTTGCAAGAGACTTGTTGTAAATTCCTTAACTTAAGAAATAAAAAAGAATAAAAACACAAATACATAACATAAAAAAAAAAGAATAAATAAGACGAGATTCGACCTCCCCCTACATATTTAATTTCTTCTCCTATATAAAAACTAGCAAGACCCACTCCATTGGTAATTCCATCAATAACACCCTTATCAAAAAACTCCGTTAGTTCGGTTAACCCTCTTATACCGAGGGTAAAGACCCTAGTATAGAAAATATCTATATAACCACGATTATATGACCAACTGTATATATTTTTTTACTTGATCTAAAAATTCTTTTTTAGGATTTCCTTTGTAAAAAGAGTTTATTAAATCCAAATTCTGAAAAAAAGAATAAGCGGATCCATAGAAGATATATGCTATGAATAAACCAAAGATAGCTAGACTTACAGAAGAAATTGCATTAGTAATAAATTCATATGAATTTACAAAAGAATTAGAACTTTCCTGAGTAAAGTTTATTGAGGGAGTTAACCACTTTGATAATATGGTTAACTCTGCTATTCCATTACCAATTCCTCCATTATCAAAAGAGATTCCTATGAATCCAATGAACAAAGTGAAAAGTAGTAATATAAGAAGAGGAAATAACATAGTATTTCCCGTTTCATGCGGATAGGCAAAAGTGTTTTTAGCCCCAAAAGACGTAGTAAAGGATCCTATCCTATTTCTTGTATTACCTTGAATTTTTGGTATATTTTGTGAAAAAAAAGAAACTCCACTCTTCGTTGTTGATAAAACGAAATCCCTATTCTCTCCTTTGGGTATCCTTTTTCCCCATAAGGATATTGAATACAAGGAACTCTCTTTAGTGCTACTGTAATTTTGAAAATGAACACGCAAATACCCATCAAATGTAAGTAAATATATCCGAAACATATAAAAGGCAGTTAATCCTGCAGTAAAGGAGGCTATTATTCCAAAAAAGGGCGAATACAACCAACTATTACTAAGGATTTCATCTTTGGACCAGAAGCAAGCAAGAGGTGGAATACCACAAAGAGAAAGTGTACCCCATAAAAAAGTAGTTCTTGTGATTGGAATGTATTTTCTTAAACCGCCCATAAGAACCATATTTTGACTTTTATCTGGTGAATATCCAACAAGAGGTTCCATTGAATGAATAACGGATCCGGATCCCAAGAACAATAAAGCTTTTGAATAAGCATGAGTGATCAAATGGAATAAAGCAGCTTTATAAGAACCTATACCTAGAGCTAACATCATATAACCCAATTGAGACATTGTAGAATAGGCTAAGCTTCTTTTAATATCTCTCTGAGCAAGAGCTAAAGTAGCTCCTAAGAATAGTGTTATTGTACCTACTAAAGAAATAAAACTCATTATCAAAGGTAAAGATATGAAAAGAGGAAGAAGTCGAGCTAGAAGAAAAATTCCCGCAGCAACCATAGTTGCTGCGTGTATAAGAGCTGAAATAGGAGTGGGTCCTTCCATAGCATCGGGTAACCATACGTGAAGAGGGAATTGTGCGGATTTCGCAACTGCACCAAGGAATAATAAAAAATCACACAAAGTAGTAAGTAAAGAGTTAACTCCATTATTAGGAATCCAGTTATTAGCTATTTTGAACAAATCCCTAAACTCTAAACTACCTGTTATCCAAAAAAACCTAAAATTCCTAATAATAGACCAAAATCCCCTACACGATTAGTTACAAAAGCTTTTTGACAAGCACTCGCTGCGATTGGTCGTGTAAACCAAAAGCCTATCAATAAATAAGAACACATTCCCACGAGTTCCCAAAAAAAATTTGTATCAAATTGGAGCTAGTAACCAATCCCAACATGGAAGTATTGAAACAACTTATATAAACAAAAAATCTCAAATATCCTTCGTCGTGAGACATATAACCATCACTATAAATAAGAACCAGGATTCCTACAGTAGTAATTAGTATTAACATAATAGAAGTAAGTGGGTCAATCAAGTATCCAAATTCTAAAGAAAAATCATTATTGACGGTCCAAGACCATAGATATTGATAGATCGAACTTCCATTTATTTGTTCAATAGACAGTTGAACTGAGAATACCATAGCTATACTTAAGAGTAAAACACTAGGAAAAGCCCATATGCGACGAAGATTTTTTGTTGCTGTCGGAATAAGAATAAGGCCAAATCCCATTGACATAATAACTGGAAGTGGGAGAAGAGGGATTACCCATGCATATTGATATGTATGTTCCATAAGAAAAGAAATTGCAATTTTTACTTCAATTTTTCTATAAAATTGTTTCCGATTCACCAAACCAATTCTTATCTCTTTCTGAAAGAATAAATAAAAAGAATAAGAAAAAATA
>NC_057801.1:213128599-213143599 GCF_018294505.1 Triticum aestivum
TGGAATACCATTCTGAACTTAATTAACTATTTTCATTTTCCCTTCTTTTTATCCCCCCGTCTTATCTTATATGGGGGATAGGCTTCCATACCATATATCTATATATGGAGTATACTTGATATATAAATAGATATAAATATATTTAAATGAGAAACCCTTCTATATATTCTATATTATTAAAAAACAAGTATAAAATATATAAAGAAAAAATGTTAAAAAATTCTTGTTGTCTTATCCGCATTAGACAAAATGAAGTAAAAAATAATTCAAAATTTAAGTATCTTTCAGTATCTAAGTATAAATACTAATAAAAATAAGAAAGAAGGATTAATTTGCAGCAATAGATGTCTTTCACATACAACTAGAAAAAAGTAATTTCCTTTTTGAATGGCAGTTCCAAAAAAACGTACTTCAATGTCAAAAAAGCGTATTCGTAAAAATATTTGGAAGAAAAAGACTTATTTTTCCATAGTACAATCTTATTCTTTAGTAAAATCAAGATCATTTTCGAGCGGTAATGAGCATCCAAAACCAAAGGGTTTTTCTGGGCAACAAACAAATAATAAGATTTTTGAATAATATGAATTGACTTATCAAAAAAGAATTCCAATTATTTAAGAATTTTGATTCTTCTTTGAATGTACTTTTATGTGTCGAATTACTCGGTACAATATTCTTAGAACAAAAACCCCCTCTTATATATACAAGAACAAAAAGTTTTTTTTGGTATACTGTGTGCTAAGTATTCTTTTCCTATCAATGAACTTTTCATAATTTTCATAATAGAATCCTCATATTTTATTATGAAAATTATGAAAAGTGGAGTATTCTTACAATAGGACTTACAACTTCTACCTATCTTCTCCAAAATCATAAGGTTAGTAAATCTTATTAATAAGAGCATAAAGACTTTCATTCTAGAAATTTTGAAAAAATCCAAAAAGCCTTTTCTATTTATCCATTTTAATTTCATCATTAAATAGAAACCCTTTTTGGATTTTTTTTCATTATATTGAAAGAATTTTCAAAATGTAAACGAGAAATTAATTAGAAAAAATTAGTTCTATAATTGCAAGTTAGAAAAAAGAAGTTCCAACTCTTTCAAGCAGTGTTTGTGTTTCTATTGGGCAAAGCAAGAGTTTATTGTAAAAAAAATGGAAACGATACTACCAAACGAAGTCTATTTTAATGAAAACTCTAATGTTCCTAAATTTTATGGACTTTCCCAATATCGACGATTCCCAAGATAATAGCTATTATTCTTTTAAGTTACCTATTATTTGAAGTTAGCTGCCATGGTGAAATTGGTAGACACGCTGCTCTTAGGAAGCAGTGCTCAAGCATCTCGGTTTGAATCCGAGTGGCGGCATTCTTGAAAAAGAATACAATAGATTAGAAATCAATTCGAAATTTACAATTTTGTAATGGGACCTTCCCCTTATGCTATTTGCAACTTTAGAACATATACTAACTCATATCTCTTTCTCAACGATTTCAATTGTGATTACGATTCATTTGATAACCTTATTAGTTCGTGAACTTGGAGGATTACGTGATTCGTCAGAAAAAGGAATGATAGTTACTTTTTTCTCTATAATAGGATTCTTAGTTTCTCGTTGGGCTTCCTCGGGACATTTTCCATTAAGTAATTTATATGAGTCATTGATCTTCCTTTCATGGGCCATGTATATTCTTCATACCATTCCTAAAATACAGAACTCTAAAAATGATTTAAGCACAATAACTACGCCAAGTACTATTTTAACGCAAGGCTTTGCCACATCGGGTCTTTTAACTGAAATGCATCAATCCACGATACTAGTACCTGCTCTAAAATCTCAGTGGTTAATGATGCATGTCAGTATGATGTTATTAAGCTATGCAACTCTTTTGTGCGGATCCTTATTATCTGCCGCTATTCTAATCATTAGATTTCGAAATAATTTCCATTTCTTTTCTAAAAAGAAAAAAATGTTTTAAATAAAACATTTCTCTTTAGTGATATTAAATATTTTTATGCAAAAAGAAGTGCTTTAAAAAGAACCTCTGTCCCTTCATTTCCAAATTATTACAAATATCAATTAACGGAGCATTTGGATTCTTGGAGTTATCGTGTCATTAGCCTAGGATTTACCCTTTTAACCGTAGGTATTCTTTGTGGAGCAGTATGGGCTAATGAGGCCTGGGGATCCTATCGAATTGGGATCCTAAGGAAACTTGGGCATTTATTACTTGGACCATATTCGTAATTTATTTACATAGTAGAACAAATCCAAATTGGAAGGGTACGAATTCTGCACTTATAGCTTCGATAGGATTTCTTATAATTTGGATTTGTTATTTTGGTATAAATCTATTAGGAATAGGCTTACATAGTTATGGTTCGTTTACATTAACACCTAAATGATTACATAAAATAAAACCTTCATTTCATGAAGGTTTTTACTTTTATGTTTTATTTGAGAACCCCTTGAACGCCTTCTCAAAGGGTTCTCAAAAATTCGAGATAGATCTAATTATACTTTTTTACTTATTTCTGCATTAATAGAGCAGACGAGTAAAAAAAACCTATTTAGGATAATAATTGGATAAGAGAGCCTCTACCCTGTCAACGGATAGGGAGAGAACAAAATCTGGATAAATACCAATTCCTATTACTGGTAAAAAGATACAGATTAAAATAAAGAGTTCTCGTGGTCCAGAATCCACAAAATTTGCGTTTGGAACATTAAATAGCTTGTATCCATAGAACATCTGGCGTAACATAGATAATAAATAAATAGGAGTTAATATCATTCCAATTGCCATTACAAAAGTAATTAGTGTTTTTGGCATTAACAGAAATTTTGGACTAGTAATTAGTCCAAAAAATACTACTAATTCTGTGACAAAACCACTCATTCCTGGTAAGGCAAGAGAAGCCATTGAAAATCTACTAAACATGGTAAAATTTTTAGGCATTGGGATAGATATTCCCCCCAGTTCTTTGAGATAAACAAGACGCATTCTATCAGAAGCGGTTCCTGCCAAGAAAAAAAGTGTAGCACCAATAAATCCATGGGATAATATTTGTAAAATAGCTCCATTGAGTCCAATGTTGGTTATGGAACCAATTCCTATAATTATGAAACCCATGTGAGATACAGAGGAATAAGCTATTCTTTTTTTGAAATTTCGTTGACCAAGAGAAGTTGAAGCTGCATAGATTATTTGGATCGCTCCTATTATTACTAACCAGGGCGAAAATAGATAATGAGCATGAGGTAACAATTCCATGTTGATCCGAATCAATCCATATGCTCCCATCTTTAATAATATTCCCGCTAAAAGCATACATGTACTATAATGTGCTTCCCCATGGGTATCTGGTAACCACGTATGTAGGGGTATAATCAGCAATTTGACAGCATAAGCAATAAGGAAGCCAAAATATAAAAGTATTTCCAAGGTTGCAGGATATGATTGATTAATTAATCTTTCCAAATCTAATCCTGGTTCGTTGGAACCATATAAGCCCATACCCAGAACTCCGATTAAGGAAAAAATGGAACCGCCTGCAGTATACAAAATAAACTTTGTAGCTGAATATAGACGCCTCCCCCCCCACATGGATAAAAGTAAGTAAACAGGAATTAATTCTAACTCCCACATGATAAAAAAAAGTAAAAGGTCTCGCGAAGAAAATAATCCTATTTGACCACTATACATTGCGAGCATCAGGAAATAGAATAATCGCGAATTCCGTGTAATTGGCCAAGCTGCTAAAGTAGCTAAAGTTGTGATAAATCCTGTCAATAAAATAGATCCTAATGAAAGTCCATCGATTCCCAATCTCCAGTGGAAATCGAAGACATCTATCCATTTATAATCCTCCTTTAATTGGATTAAGGGATCCTCCAGTTGGAAATGATAACAGAACGCATAAGTCATTAGAAGGAATTCTAATAAACAAATAGATATAGTATACCACCTAACGACTTTTTTCCCTTATGAGGTAAAAAGAAAATTAATGAACCTACAAATATCGGCAAAACAACAAGTATTGTTAACCAAGGAAAATAACTCATGATAAAGTGATAAAGACAAGATACGTTTTGACCAAAAAAGCCCGTGCTCGATTATTTCGAGCACAGGCTTCTTCGGTAAAGAGGAATCAGACGATTCGAGTGAAGTTTTTTGTAACGTATCAATAAGATAGAGCCATGCTATGTGTTGTTTCAGGCCCTAAATAAACGCGGACACTTAAAAAATCTGTCGGGCAGGCAGATTCACATCTCTTACAACCCACACAATCTTCAGTTCTCGGCGCGGAAGCAATTTGCTTGGCTTTACATCCATCCCAGGGTATCATTTCTAATACATCTTTTGGACAAGCTCGTACACATTGAGTGCATCCTATACATGTATTGTAAATTTTTACGGAATGTAACATTGGATCTATAAATTTTTCTTTTCAACATAAAATTTTTCGATCTGGTAAAAATGAAATTAGTACTATAATGAGTTATATGTATTGTAGACACCAGACGAAGCAATGGTTTATCCAAACTTCAAAAATAAAAATCTATTTTTTAATCTGTTTGTGAGAAAGCGTGAAGAGAGCCAAGAGACTTTAATTTGGGATTTCAACAATAAGAAATAAGAAATAATTTTACGAATTGTACAGATGAATTCGAATTAGCCAATAAATTGGCTATCGTCTTTTCAATATAAATTATTGCAATATTAAAATTGCAATATCAATGAATTACAAATACAAAAATTCATTTAAGTGAAAAAGAATACTATGCAATAATCTACTAAAAAAATGGATATTCTCAAATAATACTAAGAAAATAGTATTGATTTCTATATTATTTTAATATGTGCGCCTTTGTTTAGAGGATTCTATGTCTAATTATTCAATAAATTAGATTGATTGATACGAGTCGATTTCCTATTACGATGGATGGAAGAAAGAATGGATAGTCCAATAGCGGCTTCAGCAGCCGCAAGGGCTATAACAAAAATTGCGAAAATATCTCCTTTTAATTGGCGACTATCAAATAGATCAGAAAAAGTTACGAGATTTAGATTAATTGAATTCAGTATAAGTTCAAGACATATTAGAGCTCTAACCATGTTTCGGCTTGTGATCAATCCATAGATACCAAACGAAAATAAATAGACACTCAAAAAAGTACATGCTCAAACATCATTAACTAACTCTTTATCAATCTCGATTCATTTCAATATGAGGGCAAGAATTGAACCGATTCAATTAATTACAATAGAACAATTACACAACAAAAGAGAAAATAAAGGAGGTATTTGTTGGCAGTAGATGGGTTTTACTAAATCAAAATTGTGATTCTTTAGTTATTTATTTTAGATTTGCAATTCTTATAATTTGTACTTTTTCTAAGTTTTCTTATTGCCGAGCCATAGTAATTGCACCTATTAAAGAAACTAGAAGAATTATGGAAATGAGTTCAAACGGAAGATAAAAATCGGTTGCTAAATGAATTCCAATTTGTTGAACATTATTTATGAGACCCTGTTCTACTATTTGGTTTGATCTTGTAGTCCAAAGAATTCCATACCACGACGTATCTGGGATAGTAGTCATTAGTGAAAAAACAATAGTTATACAAACGAGTGAAGTGAACCCATCTCCAATAGTCCAATAATTCTTATCTTTAGACCATTCTGAGCCATTTACGAACATTACAACGAATATGATCAAGACATTTATGGCTCCCACAAAAATAAGAAGTTGTGCGACAACTACAAAGTAGGAATTTAATAAAAAGTAGAATAAGGATATACAAACAAGAACTAATCCCAGCGAAAAGGCAGAATAAATGGGGTTGGTAAGCAATACTACTCCTAGACCCCCTAGTAGAAGAACAAATCCCCCAAATAGCATAAGAATCTCATGTATTGGTCCAGGTAAATCCATTATGGATAAAAAGAAATTAATAGTATAAATTTTTTCATGAACTGACTAAAACTAAAGGATTCAAGGAAGGAAAAAAGGATTAGGGTATTTTTTTGTGTATAAACTGTATAGTTATAAATTATATTATATCACGAAAATATAGTCTGATTTAAAATAAGAAAGAATTTCCAATAAGCAGTAGTTTTTCGTTTTTCTTTATAGTGTAATTTTATAGTTTAATAAAGAATTGTTAGATTTTTATAACAAAAAGACAAAATCAAAATTTAGTAATCAGTAATCGTTCTTGAATTCGAAGATTTTTCTTTGTTTATTTTACTTTCAGACGAATTCCTAATTGTTTGAATTGTGTAATCTCCCATTATGGAGACTGGTAACCGACTTAAAGCAATTTGATTGTAATTCAATTCATGACGATCATAGGTAGAAAGTTCATATTCTTCAGTCATTGGTAAACAGCTTGTTGGACAGTACTCAACACAATTGCCACAAAATATACAAACTCCGAAATCAATACCATAATTAAGCAATTGTTTTCTTTTAATATCCTTTTCAAATCTCCAATCCACAACAGGTAGATCTATCGGACATACGCGAACACATACTTCACAAGCAATACATTTATCAAATTCAAAGTGGATTCGCCCTCGGAAACGCTCTGGTGTAATTGATTTTTCATAAGGGTAGTGAATCGTTATAGGTAAACGATTTGTGTGGGATAAGGTAGTTATGAAACTTTGAGCTATGTACCTTGTAGCACGTATTGTTTGTTGACCATAACTCATGAACCCAGTTACCACAGGGAACATATTCATTCTAAATATCTATGAAAAAGATATGTTTCTTTCTCTTGTTCGAGAGAGCTTTTGTGTTGAAAATATTCTTACTATTATTGTATTATCTTATTTATAGTGAAACAAGTTGAGAAGAGGTTGTTAATAAGAGATTGCCCAGGGAAATAGGTAAAAGAAATTTCCATCCAAGATTTAATAACTGATCTATTCTCATCCTCGGTAAAGTCCATCTTATTGTGATAGAAATGAAGAGAAATAAATAAGCTTTAGTTAATGTAATAAATATACCCATTGTCATTTCCAAAATTCCAACTGCTTTATTCATTTGGAAAAAATCAAAAAAGGATATATAGGGAATAGATAAATTCCACCCGCCCAAGTAGAGAACTGCTACAAATAAAGAAGAAACTAATAAATTTAGGTAAGAAACAAGATAAAATAAACCATATTTGATACCAGAATATTCAGTTTGGTAACCTGCTACTAATTCTTCCTCCGCTTCTGGTAAATCAAAGGGTAATCTTTCACATTCTGCCAAAGAAGAAATTAAAAAAACCAAAAAACCTATAGGCTGACGCCAAATATTCCATCCAAAAAAACCGTATTTTGACTGTGCTTCAACTATATCAACTGTACTTGAACTGTTAGATAATCATAGTCGATGATAACATCACAGTTCCCACCGCTATTTCAAAACCGTACATGAAACCTTAGCTTCATACGGCTTCTCTATGATCAGAAAAAGGAAAGGAATGTTTTGTTCCTAGCCCCTGGGGCGTAGATAGAATTAGATAAAATAAAATAGATTTGAAAGTCCTAAATTAGACCAAAGGAATTCCGTCTGCTAGAATAAGAAAAAGCGCTTCCGAATTGATCTCATCCTTTATAATATAAAGAAATTTTTTCTTTGTTCAGTAATAACTTAATCTTGGAATAAAACACTTGTTACTTGTTATAGGAATTCAATTAATAAATGGAAAGGGTTGGGTATTAGTTCATGAGCAATTCTGCATGAATATGGATAATGGATAGAGGAAGGAAATAATGAAAAAAAATTCTAGTGCACTCCATATCTTTTTTACTATTCTTCTTTCCCCAGGGAGGGGTATTTAAAAAGAAAAAATGGATAAAGGGTTAATTCGTTCTTGATAGCCATTTCCTTAACAAGTGAATGGGAACATACTCTGGATCGGAATCCGAAGAAAGTACTACTTGATAATTTCTACAAATTGCAAGTCCTTATTATGATTCCTTTTATGGGCAAAAATCTCTAGTGTTTTAGATTTTCCATTACTAATCCTTTATGTACTTTAGTGTTCCTAACCCTTCACTAACTTTTGGTGGATTCTTCTTATGGATTATTAAGTTATAGTAATATAATAACTAGGAATATTCTAGTAATGGAATTCCATATCGTGAATCCTTTATTCTTGGCCGCTTCAAGATATGATGACTAATTAAAAAATATCAACCTTGGGATAAAGAGTTTACACTGCTTATGTTTACTTCCACTTTTTTCTTGTACGTAGGAAATGAGATTTTTTCTTTTTACTACAAATTTATAAGCTGTTTTGTTTCACTCATATAGCTATCTAGTTTAACTTACCAACCCAAATACCAAATAAGAAAAGGAATATAAATAGTTAATGGATTTTATAGGAAAAAGATCCATTTTAATGAATCACACGTAGAGATATTGCTAGCACACAAAAAGTTAATGGTATTTCATAACTAATGGATTGAGCAGCAGCTCGTAGACCGCCTGAAAAAGAATATTTATTATTTGAGCTATACCCTGCCATAAGAAGACCAATAGGAGCTATACTTGAAATGGCAATCCATAAAAAAACACCAATACTAAGATCGGCTAAAACAAAATGATATCCCAAAGGGATAACTAAAAAACTTAATAAAACTGATATGACTGCTATAGAGGGTCCAATGCTAAATAAAGAAATATCTCCTCGGGATGGCAGAATATCTTCTTTAAAAAGTAGCTTAGTCCCCTCTGCTATAGCTTGAAGCAGGCCCAGGGGGCCAGCATATTCAGGACCAATACGTTGTTGTATCGACGCAGATATTTCTCTTTCTAACCACACAATTACGAGTACCTCTATTGTTATTCCCAAAAGGAGGATCAAAATGGGTAGAATCGATATCAGTCCATAGACTTCTTTTAATAATTCCAATTTCCAAAAAGAATTGATAGTTTCTACCTCTACCCTATCTATTATCATTTCAACGATCAACTTCCCCCATAATGATATCTATATACCTAATATCGTCATGATATCAGCCAATTTCATTTTTTTAACTAGCTGAGGAAGAATTTGCAAATTAATAAACCCGGGTGGACGGATTTTCCATCTCCAGGGGAAAAGGCTATCATCTCCTACTAGATAAATCCCTAATTCACCTTTTGGGGCTTCTACTCTTACATAAAGCTCTTGTCTTGACAATTCAAAATTGGGCGAAGGTTTTTTACCAAGAAATTTATACTCAAAATCATTCCATTCAGAATTCTTTTCTTTCTTAAAGCGTCGGACTTCTAAATTCTCATAAGGTCCTCCAGGAATTTTTTCTACAGCTTGTTGAATTATTTTGATGGATTCCCTCATTTCACCAACTCGTACTAAATAGCGAGCTAACGAATCCCCTTCTTTTTTCCATTGGACTTTCCAATCAAATTGGTTGTAAGACTCATAAGGATCTACTTTACGAAGATCCCATTGTATTCCAGAAGCTCGTAACATCGGTCCCGATAAGCCCCAATTTACTGCTTCTTCTCCGCTAATAAAACCTACTCCTTCAACTCGCTCTAAAAAAATTGGATTCTGTGTAATAAGTTGTTGATATTCAACAACTCCGCGTAAAAAATAATCACAGAAATCTAAACATTTCTCAATCCATCCATAAGGTAGATCGGCGGCTACTCCTCCGATGCGAAAGTAATTGTGCATCATTCGCATACCTGTAGCAGCTTCAAATAGATCATATATTAATTCTCTCTCTCTAAAAATATAGAAAAAAGGAGTCTGTGCGCCGAGATCCGCCATAAAAGGTCCAAGCCATAGCAAGTGAGAAGCTATCCGGCTTAATTCTAACATAATTACCCTAATATAGCTGGCTCTTTGTGGTATTTGAATATTCTCCAAGAATTCTGGTGCATTTACTGTTATTGGTTCTATAAACATAGTAGCTAAATAATCCCACCTTGTTACATAAGGTAAGTATTGTATAATAGTTCGGTTTTCCGCGATTTTTTCCATTCCTCTGTGTAAATAGCCTAATATGGGTTCACAATCAATAACATCCTCACCATTGAGAGTAACGATCAGTCGAAGAACACCATGCATTGATGGGTGTTGAGGGCCCATATTGACTATCATGAGATCTTTTCTTGTAAGCGGTAGACTCATATCCTTTCTTCCTTAATTCATTATTCCATGAAAATGGATTATTCCATGAATTCCTCAAAGCGAGGCTCATCAAAATGAAAAATCTAAGACTACTATAAGACTACTAAAAAAATAATAAAACAAGAAAAAAATTTGAACGATTAAATTACTGCTCCCGAATATTCAACTGACCGATTAATTTCTTATAACGTACTCTATTTTTCTTTGCCAAATAAGCCAGCAAACGTCGACATTTTCCCAAAAGTCTTCGTAGACCTCTTTCCGATGAAAAATCTTTTTTGTGTAATTCCAAATGTGAAGCAAGTCTCCGTATCTTATTGGTGAAACTGAATACTTGAAATTCAACAGAACCCATGTTTTCTTCTTTTTCTTCTTTAACCATAAATCCAAAAAAAATTCTACCTCCTTTCTTTTTCATGTATTTTTCTGATCAGGAAAAATACAAAATTATGTCAGTTATTTCGAAGTTATTCTAATCTCGTACACACATAAATTTGCAATTATTCATCTACTACTGGAATTTGGATTTATTTTATCGATGCAAATTGGATTTGGATAGAAGGGTACATTCTTTCTAATATTTTAGATGGAAGAAACATTTCTTCTATCTAAAATATTAGAAAGAATTTTGCTGATTTATTTATTGCTATATGCAGTTTATGGAATTGATACACCATTTAATTGATATCATTTAGCAAAATGAAACACAGCATATGCATCCATCTTTTGGCTCGAGAATTTCACGGGATAGAGATATGGTATAAGAAATAGACTATTAAGTAACTCTAAATGAATTGTGGATACATCTGTATCCTTAACATACTGAAACGATTGTCATTATTCGTATCAAACCAATAGCGATTCATACAAGCTAAATCTTCTAATCAATGGTGGGCCAATAATGAATTTTTTTGCATATGTATTAAGATGCTTGGTCTGATTTCGAAATTGTCCAGAGTTTTATATGTTGTTTTCATTGCAAAATGATGGGTCTCCTTCCAGAACTTTCCAATTACGAGTACGAGAATTGAAAGACATGAAAATTCTCAATTCTCTACGGCGTCTAGTAGATAGAAACAAGAAAATCAGAAGAATCTTTCTCTCTATTCACTATCATTCCGCGTCTTCGACTTCTATTAGTTTCTTTTCTTCTTTAATGCAATAGCTATAGTTTGATATAAGAATCCATTTCTCAAAGTAATGGAAACCATTCTCTTATAGGAAATGGTTCAAAAATCGCTATTCCACCTTTTAGGTATCGTGAAAAGTGATACCTGTGAAGATCATGCATTTCAGTCAAATTCAGATCCGTTTTTCGAATCCATGATATAATATAACCAAATTGGATAGATCTTCCACCTGTTTAGCTAAGAAAGAATAGATACAGAGGTGGATAATAGATCGATATGAAGATCATGAGCTGCCCCATAATGAAATCGCCAGTAGTCGCGAATATCTCCTTCTTCCCTAATCCAAGATTGGAGAAAGAAGATCTAAGAGGGACCTATGGAGAATGTAGTCAGAAATCCATAATAGAGTCCGACCACAATGACCGAATTAATTATCCTCATCGAGAAACTTAGACTACTAAATAGAAAAGATTTGAAAATCATGGCATGGGTCTCCTTTTTTTCTTTCTTTAGAGTTTTCTATATGCACAATTTCTCGATGTTTCGATGAGAATTTCTTGACTTTCCGTATATAGAAAGAGATAGACTATAAATGACATCTCTTATGTCAATAAGACCAAAGGGATGGATATTAAATGATAGGAAGTGCTAGGAAGTGAAATAGAATGAAATAGAGCCACTTTGGGCTTCCCTATGAAATGAGGCATGGAACGGAGCCACTACGAAGAAATTATGGGAGTTACGAAAGAAGCTTCGGACTCATATTGTTCATGGGTTGAGAGCGGGAGTTGAACTCTAGGAGGTCGAATCCCCCCTTGTTCCTCAGTAGCTCAGTGGTAGAGCGGTCGGCTGTTAACTGACTGGTCGTAGGTTCGAATCCCTCCTCGCCCACAGCCTTCCAAAGGGGGAAGGGCCTTTACTTTCCCCCTGAGGGTAGGAAAATCATGATCGGGATAGCGGACGTAAAGCTATTGAACTTAGGTATGCTCTTTCCTTTTGTCGAAGTGGAATCGTAGAACAGAATGTGATACGATGAGATAGAATGCAATAGAAATAGAAACAAGGATAGCGAACGGGTTACCTACTCCTAAGGGTCAAAGCAAGCCCTTTAATTCAATTCTTTATTCTTACATTAAAATTCTTACATTAAAGAATGAATAAAATCTCCCCAAGTAGGATTCGAACCTACGACCAGTCAGTTAACAGCCGACCGCTCTACCACTGAGCTACTGAGGAACAAGGGGGGATTCGACCTCCTAGAGTTCAACTCCCGCTCTCAACCCATGAACAATCTGAGTCCGAAGCTTCTTTCGTAACTCCCATAATTTCTTCGTAGTGGCTCCGTTCCATGCCTCATTTCATAGGGAAGCCCAAAGTGGCTCTATTTCATTCTATTTCACTTCCTAGCACTTCCTATCATTTAATATCCATCCCTTTGGTCTTATTGACATAAGAGATGTCATTTATAGTCTATCTCTTTCTATATATGGAAAGTCAAGAAATTCTCATCGAAACATCGAGAAATTGTGCATATAGAAAACTCTAAAGAAAGAAAAAAAGGAGACCCATGCCATGATTTTCAAATCTTTTCTATTTAGTAGTCTAAGTTTCTCGATGAGGATAATTAATTCGGTCGTTGTGGTCGGACTCTATTATGGATTTCTGACTACATTCTCCATAGGTCCCTCTTAGATCTTCTTTCTCCATTCTTGGATTAGGGAAGAAGGAGATATTCGCGACTACTGGCGATTTCATTATGGGGCAGCTCATGATCTTCATATCGATCTATTATCCACCTCTGTATCTATTCTTTCTTAGCTAAACAGGTGGAAGATCTATCCAATTTGGTTATATTATATCATGGACTCGAAAAACGGATCTGAATTTGACTGAAATGCACGATCTTCACAGGTATCACTTTTCACGATACCTAAAAGGTGGAATAGCGATTTTCGAACCATTTCCTATAAGAGAATGGTTTCCATTACTTTGAGAAATGGATTCTTATATCAAACTATAGCTATTGCATTAAAGAAGAAAAGAAACTAATAGAAGTCGAAGACGCGGAATGATAGTGAATAGAGAGAAAGATTCTTCTGATTTTCTTGTTTCTATCTACTAGACGCCGAAGAGAATTGAGAATTTTCATGTCTTTCAATTCTCGTACTCGTAATTGGAAAGTTCTGGAAGGAGACCCATCATTTTGCAATGAAAACAACATATAAAACTCTGGACAATTTCGAAATCAGGCCAAGCGTCTTAATACATATGCAAAAAAATTCATTATTGGCCCACCATTGATTAGAAGATTTAGCTTGTATGAATCGCTATTGGTTTGATACGAATAATGACAATCGTTTCAGTATGTTAAGGATACAGATGTATCCACAATTCATTTAGAGTTACTTAATAGTCTATTTCTTATACCATATCTCTATCCCGTGAAATTCTCGAGCCAAAAGATGGATGCATATGCTGTGTTTCATTTTGCTAAATGATATCAATTAAATGGTGTATCAATTCCATAAATTGCATATAGCAATAAATAAATCAGCAAAATTCTTTCTAATATTTTAGATAGAAGAAATGTTTCTTCTATCTAAAATATTAGAAAGAATGTACCCTTCTATCCAAATCCAATTTGCATCGATAAAATAAATCCAAAAATTTTTCTACCTCCTTTCTTTTTCATGTATTTTTCTGATCAGGAAAAATACAAAATTATGTCAGTTATTTTGAAGTTATTCTAATCTCGTACACACACAAATTTGCAATTATTCATCTACTACTGGAATTTGGATTTATTTTATCGATGCAAATTGGATTTGGATAGAAGGGTACATTCTTTCTAATATTTTAGATAGAAGAAACATTTCTTCTATCTAAAATATTAGAAAGAATTTTGCTGATTTATTTATTGCTATATGCAATTTATGGAATTGATACACCATTTAATTGATATCATTTAGCAAAATGAAACACAGCATATGCATCCATCTTTTGGCTCGAGAATTTCACGGGATAGAGATATGGTATAAGAAATAGACTATTAAGTAACTCTAAATGAATTGTGGATATATCTGTATCCTTAACATACTGAAACGATTGTCATTATTCGTATCAAACCAATAGCGATTCATACAAGCTAAATCTTCTAATCAATGGTGGGCCAATAATGAATTTTTTTGCATATGTATTAAGACGCTTGGCCTGATTTCGAAATTGTCCAGAGTTTTATATGTTGTTTTCATTGCAAAATGATGGGTCTCCTTCCAGAACTTTCCAATTACGAGTACGAGAATTGAAAGACATGAAAATTCTCAATTCTCTACGGCGTCTAGTAGATAGAAACAAGAAAATCAGAAGAATCTTTCTCTCTATTCACTATCATTCCGCGTCTTCGACTTCTATTAGTTTCTTTTCTTCTTTAATGCAATAGCTATAGTTTGATATAAGAATCCATGTCTCAAAGTAATGGAAACCATTCTCTTATAGGAAATGGTTCGAAAATCGCTATTCCACCTTTTAGGTATCGTGAAAAGTGATACCTGTGAAGATCGTGCATTTCAGTCAAATTCAGATCCGTTTTTCGAGTCCATGATATAATATAACCAAATTGGATAGATCTTCCACCTGTTTAGCTAAGAAAGAATAGATACAGAGGTGGATAATAGATCGATATGAAGATCATGAGCTGCCCCATAATGAAATCGCCAGTA
>NC_057801.1:213153599-213171099 GCF_018294505.1 Triticum aestivum
ATTGTTCATAGCTGGATTGAGCTCAGTTGAGAGTGTCATGCTCTGTCAATATCTATTGCAGGAGTTATCATTCTCTGTTACTAGAGTTGTCAATCTCAGATGCAGGAGTTGTCAGTTGCAGCCATTCTCGCTGTGTCAAGCTTGTGACTTGCGTTGTATCAGGTTGGTAACAACTTGTATCTCGATAGGACTAAATGTAACCAGGAGTTGTCTTAGGTTAGTCTAATGTACCAAAACGTTAGTCAAACCACCTAGGTTGTGTTTGTTCTGGAGAGTTCAGCTAGTCCGAGTGATCTGGGTTATCCTACGTTTTATCCCTGTTTCGATCTTTTTTTCGACTATAGGGGTTTTGTAGCAGCCCAGCAGCATCCGTGTGACAGAGAGTCATATTAAGGATATAATAATGCTTTCCCCCCCTTGCAGAAAAAGTAGGAAAATGGACTGAAATTGTTGGATAAGTGGATTTGCAGTATCTCAACAATCAGAACAGCGAATATTCCATCATCCAAACTAAGCTTCCTCAGATCCTAACCCATTGGTCATTATCGAGCCTCGTGACTCTGGCTGTGTTGATATCTTCGTATTACCTGTTATCATTCTATCTATCTGGTTATTGCTTTATGTGTTGGTTGGTATTTCACTCAAAAAAGTTTAAGTAGAAGTGATTTATTCCTCATTAGCTCCATTTTGATTCTCATTTGCATCTTGTGATGAATGAAGTGAACTTGAGCTCTCTAGTGCTTCTATTTTCTCTTTGAAAGCATTTACTAGTATTCGATGAGATTCTGAAAGACCAGAAAGACAAGTGATATGAACTGGTTTTGTATATACCCACTTTCCTTCGTTTTTCTTCAACTCTTTCTCTTTTGGTAGAGGAAGGCATTCCCAGTATAAATGATGATTCTTGCTTTCGTATTGTTAATGTTTTCAATTGTACATGGAAGGGGTTTGTGACCACTACCATTTTAGTAAGGGATTTATCCTCATATTGTTGGAGAAACCATTCTTTGCTAACATGGCTCAGCCTAGCAATGGCTGGGAATTTCTTGTCCCAGAATGCAAAAAAAAAATGTCCGCCACTTTGTTGCTTTCAGCACATTTTCTAATGAAGTCAAGCCCCTTCTGGATGTCCGCTGCTACACTATGTTGTGTCTTACCATAGACAAGAGGCATATACACCTTCTTCACCAACTTTCAGTTAAGGTGATGGCTAACGGCTTCCTTGACACTAGCTTCCAGAGATTATGATGGAATCTCCTCTTTGAAGTCCTCTAATAGTGAGGAATATAGGTCATATACTTGATCCTCACCATCAACTCGTCAAAAGTTAGTACGCACTGCTAGATCCTGGAAATAGCTCATTATCTGGTAAGCAGACGAGGATGCATCACATATATATGTGACATCCGCAACCTCAGATTTGGGTTTAGCATTTACCTGTTTCCTTCCATCCAACTTGGGAAGGGATCCCTCCATGTGCTCTCTATGACACTTGGCCTGATTGTTACCACCGGTATCTCTCCTCGCATGCAGTTGATGACCATCTCGCCCATGGCCTTTGTGAACACATAAGTGTCTTGCCAACCATAGAGTTTGGCCCTATGAATAAATAAATTGCACAAATCAAATACTTCATGTGTGTATTCGTATCTACAGACATGAGAAAGTAACAGGGAAATACTAGAATACCTCGACTACCTAACTCTTTCATTTCTTGAGTAACAGAAGTAGAGGCAGAAGAATGCCTTCTGGAGTAAAAAGCCAACTTGATCTCAGCCTCGATATCCAACACGGTATTCTGATGTGCCGAAAAATATGAGGAACCTATCCCCTTTGTTATGGTATACCCTAAGCAAAATGGCTTCTCTAGTATCAAACCTTGCCTCTGCCCATTCACATATGTTGTTTGGCCAAAAACATGACATGCAAACATACTGCTAAAGCTTGTTTGTAAGCTTTTGAGATTAATAGAAACAGGTTACCATTTGATTTCGACCACAAGAAACTCTTATTTGGCATTCTGACCTGTTGATACTTGCAAGAAGAGATCCAGTCTTCGAAACCGCTTCGCGAAACTCATTATCCGGAATGGCCCCACGGTGTTGATGTCTAGTGCTACATCATACCTGCAAGTTGCAATACTTTTCTTGCTATGGAATGTGAACTTACACATTTAGTAATGGAAGCAATCATTGGTGCAAGACTAGTATAGCTTCACGAACCTGTCATCAAAAGTGGTATTTGCTGCAGAGTTTACGATAACATCCACTTCTTCCGCGATCTCTTTGGCTAACTCAGGAGCAATGCCAATGTAGGCTTCCCTGAAATTACCAACGACTGGAACCTGCTTGCGTAATACAAAGCTGTGGTAGTTTTTCCCATGGATTTCCTGTAAACATCTGAACAACTCAGTATCTTCTACCTGTATTGCAGACGGAAAATATGGTCATTTGCATGAAGAACAGAAAGTAGTCCGAAGTAATCATCATACCTCGTTCTTCAATCTTTTCATGGCTGCTTCATTGTCCTTGATCAACACGTATATTTTACCAACATAAGGATTTTTCCTTAAAATGGGATCGATAAGAACTGATGATCAGAATCATACAAAGTAGAATGGAAGAACAAAGGAAGGAAGTCAGGTAGCTTAGAGCAAGACAAAGGCAGAATGGAAGAACTGCCTAAAAGTGGGGGGCCAGACAGAAAATGTCTCACTCAAACTGGCATTTCAAAATGCTACCCGCCCTTCCCCTATTTCTGCATTTCATTCTTCTATTCCTTCTGCTTGCTTTTCTAGTTAAGCTGCTCATAAACTAGATCCATAAAACTCACTCAGCTACTGTCTTCTTTCTATAATTGGTCTCTAAGTCCAAGTAATCGATAAAGTCTAATCCTCTTCCCAGCTCTACCACCTCCTTTCTACCGAGTATGCTCTACTTGAAAGAACATATTTATCAATAAATAAGTGCATTACTATATTCATAGCTACAAACTAAGCCTAATTTCCAATATGTCATATGTATCACTTTGATGTTGTGGGATCACTGGCTTCTTGCTCAACGGATTTCGCTTCTGCACTTGACTTGAGAAGGGCGAAGCCTTCATGACCGGTACCGGTATCTGTTCAAGAAGTCAGTACTTATGCGGCACTGAACAAAGGGTGAGATCGATGAAATGCAATACATGTTTGAATATTTCCTATCTTCTTCCAGCCATCAAACTTGTTCAATTCGTTTTCTTGAGATCTGTGGAATAGTGATATCATACTTGAATCCACATTCCCAGTATTTGAGGAAGAAGTAGAATCTTAGTCCTTTCGAATTTCTAAGTTGGGAATTTGATATCGACTAAATCAAGAAACTCGATTTCACTATGATATGACCACTGAACCCTTTGATGCAACATTTCTTGTTTCCAGAAGATCTCGGGTGGTTTCTGAAGCTTCCATGATCTTGTAAAAGAAAGAAACACTTTCTATAAGTCATGAAGACATGGACCAAAAGACTAAGAAACTGCACAATCTATTGATTGACTGAAAAACTCAAGCTGAGTAACTTGCTTGAATGATCGCTCCGGCTCTGGGCCGTCTGATCTTCGGTATGCAGAATAGGGGATCGCTTGCCAACCGTTAGTTAGGACCAGTGAAAACCCACGCTTGGTGAAGGAGAAGTTCAGTTTGGAGATCTAACAATTCCTTATGTCGTGTATCCTCGATTGATGCAGCCTCAGATGCTTCAATTGTAGATTTGAGTATTGAGCGAAAGGTTACACCACCTATAGGTTCTGTATTACAGGCCAATCCTACTCCACTAGTACCAATAGGCGGCATAGGGGAAAAAGCACAACACCTAGGAATAGGAATCAACAACACAAAAACTTTCTGAGAAATTACCCAGCAAGAAAACGTATGCGCGTGGGCGCAACAAATTTCGCTCCCGTGCGCTCATCCCTTGCTTGTTCTTTCGGACTAGCACTCTTTCCCTCTCTTTGAAGTAGATTTCTCAGCTCCACGAGTCAAACGAAATAAGGCGAAAGGCCCACTACTTCTTCATTCATGGCTTATTGATTTGATTGATCCCCCTTTCGTATTCATTCGACCTGAGGTGAGGTTGGAACAAGAGTTTTCATAAAAAGAATGGTTCTTTTATGCAATTATGAACGGGCAGGCCTCTTGTGGATTCCTCCAACTGTATGAATGAAGGGGGGAGTATGAGGAAGGCCGATTTTCTTTCTATATGAAGATGAAAAAAGGATCCGGGTCAAACATTTCTTACTTTTGTTGAGTATGACTGAATGAGGAAGAGCTCCTTATGTGGTATCACTTTACCACCATCTGAAATGCGCAAAACTCTGATTGGTGGAAGCCAGTCCATGAAGATTCTCCCTTCTCTTACGTGAAATTCCCCTCTTTCGGTAAGCATCCAGTATCTCAGCAAATGAACATTTCTCTAAGCTTATCCTGTAGCTTATACGTCGTTTGAAAGCTGCTCCAAGGATCCAACGAATAGCTAAGGTTTGTTGACGATCCCTGGCTACAATCCCAGGAACATCATAAATAGTACCTGCGACTCCTACTTTGACCACTTCGCATATTGGCTTTATATTATCTACGACGTCAACCATAAGTTTTATTACATCGCGTTCAGTTCGACCTAGGCGGTGAAAAGTTTTATAAACAATAGCACGAACTCTCGTTCTTTTACCATCGATCATGCGAAAGTTTACCAATTTCTTGATCAATTCTTTTTGCTCACCATCAAAGTCCCCCATATAGCTGAGAATTTCCGAGCAATTGGAAGCCGCTTTCGATGACGAGGCCGATAAATTGATATTACGCGATTGTTACTGTCCATCTTTTTCAGCTCAGCTCCCGAAAAGAGAAAGGAAAGGAGACTGAGATAGGGGTTGTCCTTGGTTTTTCCAAGGAAAGCCTGATTTAGCATGTAACGTGAACATGAGCGGACACCCACACAATCTCGATTTGAAGAAAAAGTACCATACCATTGTCGTTTTTAGGGTGAAAAAGAATGGGTCATCTTTGTCAATTGATAACTAAGTGAGAGAAGACAATCACGTTCTTAAAGCCGTCGGTTCGCCGGATTCACAACCTTCCCCTATTGGTCGGCTGCCCGTGAAACACATAGGCTCCTATCGCATTTATCGATCGAGAATGGTCTCATCACAGAAACACTTTCTATATGTTATTTCGAGATTCGAAGAAGCAAGTTTATAGGGCATATAGTTGTTTTTTTATAGGGCGAGCCAAGATCTTATCTTATTTGCAGGTCGTATAAATGAAATGATTGGAAAAATCATATAGAATTTGGAGGTGCGTAGTGTCTTATGGGGCTGGCTCACAATACAACAATTATCGCTACTGATTCCAGATAGAATGTTGATACCAGTGGAAAGGCACTTCTTTCTATGTATAGGGCAGTGAACTAAAAAAAAGTGTCCTTTCTCGATACATAACATTGTATAAGTCAAACCAAGTCGCTTCTTCATCTCCGGGAATCCGGTAAGGTACTTTTGGAACACCAATGGGCATATTAGATTAATATTATTATATTTCAGTAAGAAAACTACACTTTAATATATAAACATAAGAATGGAAGAGAAAGAAAGAACCTGAGAAGAGCTTAGTTGGACCTCTTTACCGGGATCATAGGGGCTATGCTCCCCTCTCTCTGTCTCAGTCCCAGCCAACGGCATAGCAACACCTACTCTTCCTTCTGATGCAGCCTTCCTGGATCCATAATTTGGCTTCCTCGTTTATTGATTGCTCGCAATCGCCACAACACCATTGAGTGAGCGTCATAGAATCCTCAAGGCGTGAAGTAGAAGTTCTTCGAACCTTGATTGTGTGTGTTCGTGCCCACTCCAATAGAGCATTTGGCCCTATGAGCTTTGACTACGAAAGCTACCTATGTCAATCAGTATAGCCACTAGAGGGATTGGAACAGGTATATTCCTTCTCAGACAGTACTTTAAGACAAACACGGTTCACAAGGTGGATTTTCTATCTATTAGTTGACTACGGAGCTTCCTCATCCCGACCTATCTATATGTGAAAAGCTCTCCGCCAGAATCTTCGTAGTAGTAAGTCGTGGGTTACAAGCTGTCCCTTCCTCAAACCACCCCGCAATAGATATAGGGTTTACCAACCTCAGGCATGGACATAGACACCAGATCATTTTGATCGAGGACCCATTTTAGGAATAAAAAGGATAGAGACCAGACGTAGTCCAATCGGAAGGTCGTGCTTTAGAGAAAGACTTGTGTTCTATAGGAACAACGGCCTATGTTCACCCGGCTGCCCTGCCTGTCGTAGAACCGCTGTGAAGCATCCATTCTATTCAATTAGAAATAGCATCTATAACTAGTAGTAGACGGTTGCTTCGAGGTCTCACAGGTCCTGCTTAAGCGAAAATGTAGTTGTGGAAGTAGTCTTGCCCACTTTGCCTTACGCTCATAGAGATCTATAAGTATCCCTCTTGTCTAAGTAGGTAAGTACGCTCGGCCCAGTACTAAACTTTAGCATTAAAGCCAGAGTCCTTCTTTTCATGAATGTTCAGGAAGAAGAGAATCCCTAAGTTAGAATTGAATGCCATCCCATTTCCTAAAGAAAGAGATTTCCAATATACGTGAATCACGAAAGAACCAATGCTATAACTTGCTTCATCCGGCATTCTAAGTAATCAATGAGATTTTCTTCCTCGAGAACAAAAAGCTACATGAGGAGAGCCTTGTTTACTGATATGTTACTAAAAGACCAGAGGTGATCGCCTCTGAATTGCAGGGTATGGAAAGTGGGTGTTAATCAACAAGATTATCTACATTTGCGGAAACCACTACTGGAATAAAGTTAGATCTTTATTTCATTTCAAGGAAAAGTTTCAGGGTTTAGCCACCACTCAGACAGTAGTGAAAAATAAAACTAACTCTAGGCGAAAGTGCACGGAGGATCTGTGATTCCTCCTACCTTATGAGCCCTTACGAAATGCCATTTTGAATGATGGACAAATCATGGGTGTCGGCGGTCTAGTCAGAGCATTTTGGAGCGCCTGAGCGGGCAAAGTAGGTTGACCCGTCCCGAGGGGGAGGGAACAAACGGGCAATTGAACACCATAGGGCACAAACGAATCGCCAGTAACGACCTGTATATATCAGGCAAGAGGTGCTACTCCGACCCGGAATCCTGCGTGATGGTTGGTCACCTTACCAATAATCTTCTTAATGTTGGAGAAAATGAGGATCATTGACTTAAATTGGAATTGATACCTAGAAAACTTGGTTCTAGCTTGCCACCCCAGAAAGCAACGTATACACAAGTATAGACTATAGGTAACACTGTAGGGTACAACCTTGGGTAGTCTTAGGGTTTTCCAAGATATGATATGATCGGGTTATTTATTAGAATTGGAAATAGCTAGACGAATAAGTAGGCTTTAAAAGGATGAATAAAGTAGGCCTTCTAACTCAAAGTACTCCAGCTTAAGGAAAGACATGCAACATTGGTGATCAACGTATGGAATTTCCGCTATTCCGTTCCGGGAAAACACTTGTTTTTTCACGTTTTTCCTTCGCTGTTCTTTTCTGGATTTTTTGTTGATGATTCTTCCCCTTAAAAAAAGCTTTTCCCTAAAAAATATGTGGCCCTTTTCTTTCCTGAAAAGGCATTCATTGTTCGTTCTGTGCCAGGAACCAGATTTGAACTGGTGACACGAGGATTTTCAATCCTCTGCTCTACCAACTGAGCTATCCTGACTATTTATTGTGCATCATCCTAGTAGAGTACTTGTATCTATGTCAATTAAAGGGACTCAAAAAGAAAAAAGTATTCTCAAATTGGACTTAGTAAATATCAGTATAATGATATGGATTGTGAATGACTTACTTAATAATAGGGATTACTTGCCTATACTATAATATGTTCATTTGTATGAATGGGATAAGATCCAAAGAAGTCAGTTCGGATCCGTTTGTGAAAGAGTAGAATAAGAAAGATAGTGAATCTTGTTTGAACCATTAATGAAAAATAGAGGTTGGTACAATAGTTAGGAAGTAAAATGGGCTTTTTATTGGGGATAGAGGGACTTGACCCTCACGATTTAGAAAGTCGACAGATTTTCCTCTTACTAGAAATTTCATTGTGGTCGGTAACGTTGGTGAATTAACAGAAATGGAAAGAGAGGGATTCGAACCCTCGGTAAACAAAAGCCTACATAGCAGTTCCAATGCTACGCCTTGAACCACTCGGCCATCTCTCCTACATAATCTTATTATTGACCAGAAACTGAGTGAATAGCGAGTTTTCGTATCACTAAAGTACAGGTACAACCGATCACAGGTTCCATAGGGAGTTTGACTTCCTTTCCAATTTCATATTTCTCAACAACAACTTCTCTCATCCCCACGGATCTATTCAAAATTCTGGAATCGTCCCATGTTTCTATTTCGATTGTATGGCGTGGCGTATACACGTTATGCAAATAGAACGTATGGTTACTTTACTCTATTTTCTCATGGCTTGTTAAACCTTTCTTTTTTCTTTTTGGATCATAACCAAATAAAAACTTCTCGAGTTATCAGAATCCATAGTCAAATTCAGTCCTTGGTTATTCAAGTTAGATGAAATAGTAATAGTTTGGCTCACATTGGTATACTACGAAATCCAATCTGATTCAAATATTGAATATCTCTCCTTGTCGGGACAATTTAAGCAGAATAAAATATCTATTATCGATTTTTTAGAATCGAATTAGTCTGTTTTTTTGCTATTTCGTACTGTATAATTCCTTTGTTTATGGGATCATTTTCCCCGAGGGTTTCCAATCAATGGGGGCGTAGTATAGGTAGTTAGAGAGTGTAGGCTCCCCTAGCTTGAATTCTTTTTACCCATTCTTTGAGAGTGATAGGTTTGATTTTTCCGTACCGTAATAGAAGAGCTCAGAAGAAAGACCTAATTATATAAAAACACGACCATTCAAGCTAAAGATCAGAGGATCCGTAATAGGACTCTCATAGACTTGCCGGGAAATAGAAAATTTGGAATCGGCTTTTCTTTTGCGCTAAAAAAAACTGGAGGCCTTTTCCCTTATTATATGGCATATCCATACTTTAATAACCTAGTGCCTGATCGATTGAAAGCAATATTTACTGTCAGATAGAGAGATGTTGATAGGAAAAAGGATGGTATTTACTTATTCTCAAGAATATATAGAAAGGGAAAAGCTTAATAGCCACTATTGATCCCCTGAACAGAGCACATGATTCGGGATCAGGTGCGATGTGAAGAGGTAGCCTAGCCTTTTATGAGAGTCAATTGGGAAGTGGAAAGGCAAAACCATTAGTTTAAGTTCCCGGCTTTAGTCCTCTGTGAAGTTCAGTCAACCATTTGAGTCAATTTTGAGTAAATAGTAAGACTTCGGATCGCACCATTCATAATGGTGCATCTCACTACTTGGCATCTTTTTCCAACTGCTGGCTCAGAAATTCGCCTTGGTTTCACCGGAATTCGTTTATTTCGTTCATTAATTCGTTCTGATAGCTACGCAGAGGTCTTTCCTTACGACTCCCGTGCTTAATACGAAAAGCGGTTCTTGTGTGAAAAGTGCCAACTGACTATCTCCTTATTTTCTGATTGTTCTTCCGATATGAATATTCCCTTGATCAGCTAACCTGGCCCAAGCATAACAATAGTGCATTTCCCCTTGATGGTACGATTTACATATCTTCTACCTCTGCTACTTCTGTTCAGGAAGGTTAGTTTAGGCACCCCATCCCTGAGGGCTGCATCAGCTTATCTTTCTAGAAATCCCAGCTATAAGCTAGATCGGTATAAATAGGGCATTAAGCAGCAATAACAGAGATATCATCCATGAGTTTTTTAATCCATCATTTAGCATCGCCTGACTCGGACAAGGTGTTTCCTTCCTTCGCAATACCCGGCCAGGGCAATGTAGCTATCCCAATAAGATATGAAAGCTGGGCCACACCTGAGCAAGGAACTTATACATAGAAGTAACAGTAAATGTGCAAGATTTGGACCACTGCCATTTCCTTAAACCATCAATCAACAAATTGAAATAGAGATATCGGTATCTTCCAATCTGCCACAAGGATCTAGTCGCCAGTATCTTTGCCTTCTTCCCAACTTATCCCAGCATTCCTTGTAAGCGTTGCTATCACTACGAAAAAGCAAGCCTACTTACTACGTGTTTTCCTCTATTGGCAAATACGCATATACTGACCTACTCACGTGCATATCTTGCATAAAGCCTTCCCCTAAAAAAACAAACTCGCCCGTATCTTCCTAGTCCTTGTTGCCAGCCCTACTCGACTTTACTCGACTATTTAGAAAAAGCTACTACTTGAATGCATACTTTTACTATTATTTAAAGAAAAAACAAAAACTATTTCTGAGTTTATGCCCCACCAACAGAGCAAAAGAACGCTCAAATGAGGAACTAGAATATGAAAGTGCAAAATATCCTACCGAACAAAGAAAGCACTATATCTCATTTTTAAAATCTGGTAAAAATTCTTCAACCTAACTCAACACAACTATATTTCGACTGTATATGTATGTTTGTAACGTGCCACAAAACCATCTTAAGATTAGACAGTTATCAATCAGCAAACGCATTGACCACATGCAAAAAAGAAAGACGGATCTCCTTCCTTTTATTCGGTGCTTTCCTTTTATAAGTCACTGTTATTCTTCCTTGACCCTTCTTACCTTTGCTAGATTTTGCATTCCCCTCATTACTATTTGGCTCAGTATTATCTTCACCTTTGGAATTGCTTCCACCAGAAGTAGACGACAAGTACCGTAGATGTCAGAATTTTGTATATAGCAAATTCAGGTAGTAAGTAATGGAACTGTAACATGCAAAGGGATTGTACCATGGAAATTGAGAAGAAATCTCCATCAAGTTTTTCCATTTTATGCCATATGAATAAGAGATTCCTTTTAGTTAGAAAGCTCGCGTAGAAGTTTGCTATCAAAGACCTTGGTATTCTTTTCATCCGCGGTTTCCCACTTCTCTGTCTCTGGGTGAATGCCTCTACCAGAGGTTATGAGCCAGCTTGGGAAAGCCTTAAGTTATATCTTAATCTGTCTTGCAAGGTAGATTGGATCATGTCCGCGATAGAAGTTGCGGAGGAATGAAACGACGATTTCGGTATAGGAAGAGAAAGGGATTGTGCTTTCGACCGTGGCGAGATAGGATAGACTTGGGATTCTTTCTTGGCCCTTGATTGCCAACACTCTGGGGCTGAATTAATTAATGAAACTAATAGGAAGGATTGGGATGATGAACTGGTGAGATTCTTTCTTTCGCTGACTGACCAAGGTAATTAATTCCTTCCATTGGCCAGGCGGGTAAGCAAGGAGACGATGTTCTCATTAAAAAAATGAAATATGCCATGCCGAATTCAAAAACAACTCCTTAAACTCCGTCGTTTACCGACATCCTCTCGGCTATCATATGTCCTCCGCTTATCTCTCTTAGGCATAGGCATCTCAACACATTCCTCCTTCCGAGTTGCTTGTCCGAACTTGGCTCTTTAGTAAAACGAAGGAGCTGCTAAGCTATTATTAGGTATCAATTTAGGAGCCTTTTGTCATTTCCAACTACATTATTGTGAGCATTCGGAACCCGTTCCTACGCGGTCATCAAATTGGCTGGCTTTGGACCCTCGATCGCAGCAATGAACTCAGCGTCCCACTTAACTTACTTTTGGTACTTTTGAATCTTGTCCCATCCCATAGCTTCACAAGTGAATCTACCTATGGATCCATAAAGTTGATCATTACTTTTCAAATTCTTATTTCATGTGTCCGCCATAGCGCTTATCTATCTCCTGGTCTGATTCATCTTTGGAATGTAACCGGACATATTACAAGGCGAAAAAACAGTGATTTCATCGATTCCGGATTGCCCAGTGTCTCCCTTTGCCTCTTTCCTTTCACTTTCCTCGCATAACGAAAGCATGATTTACCCGAGCCGAGTATCTTGTTAGAGTAGTAGATTCCACGCTCGAGATGATGTGTGTGACCGGGCAGGAGATTCTTTTACTCCAAAGCCGTTGCGCAGGTTTGTGTGTGACAACTATGTCGATCAGTTTTTAAAGACGCCCAGAAACTATGTCTACAGATTCCGGCAGAGAGTACAAGTGGTGCCATCGGAGGAAGCTGACAACCTCAGAACAAGAATGGAAAAAGGATTGATTACTCGACGAAGTAGTACCAACAGGATATATTAATCACTAGGTTACGGTAATATGTGCTTGTCTCCGAAAAGAAGAATAAAATGATAGATTAGCAAAGCAGTCACTCCCAACGGCAGATGAAAACGATACCGACACATCTACTAAATCATCTTTACAACCTTGAAGATACGGGATTATATAATCAACTCATTTAGTTGATAGATCATTATTGGATTCTTTTTATTGTGACCAAGATCCATGAAATAGCTCTCTTTATACTACGTTATAACTAGCGGATACTTCCCATTCTTATGTCTTCTTTCCTTATTACGACTCCTGTGCTTAGATAAAATACAACATTTGAGTTTGGACATAGCCAATTGCTACTTACGGTGCTAGGCCTTTTCAAGCAATGGAAGGCAGACTTGAATGCCAATCAGACATGGCCAGAAGCTTAGATAATATCACTAGTTTCTCTTGTTTATCACTTAATAAATAGTCTTATTTGTCCCAGGGAGCGAGGAGAGAAGATGACAGGTTGAGTAGAGAAAGGTGGGTCATTGTCCCAACGTAGTAGTATTTTTGTTTTCAGCTGATCTATATAAAAAAAATAGAATAAATAAAGGCAAAGGATTTGGTTCAGTCGTCAAGTAAAGATTTCCTTTACCCAGAGTTGGGAACTCTGAATAGTTGTTTGAATACCGACTGCTTTCCTTGCGCTTCAATTCCTCTTATCCAATCCAACTTCCCCTGGGAGCCAAGCAGAAAAAAAAGTCCTCTAGTTATGGATGCAGTACTCACCTCACTAAACTTAGGAAGAACTAATTCAAGTAGAATTACAAATAGCGAGAAGTGGATGAAAAAGGGATCGAGCCTAGCTCGAAAATAGCTGCTCCTTCCCTCTTTCTTGCTTGCTTTACTCGGTATTCAGTGAAAGATTAGGCTTGGTAATTACAGTTACCAATGGTAAGGATTGGCACGTGAACTTTCCTTTTTATCGAGCTCGAAAAAGCAATGGGTGGGTTGGCTGTGAAAGGAGAGTAGAGTTTTTGAGTTTTGTAAGAAAAGTACTGGGTGAGGCTCCTCACATCCATAACATATTATCTGTACTCTTTTTCAAGCATGCCTCTTTTTAATGACTCTCTTTTTCAACTTCATTGTGGCATTTCATTCTGTTATCGACTAATGGTTGACACTGGAGAAGAGAAGCATTGAAGGCTCCTTCCATAGATTCCAAAGCCCTGTTTGCTATTATCAGAATATTCTGACTCCCTTGTTGTCTTATTGATCTGACCAACCGCAATAACAACATTGCCATTCGGGGTTACGCGAGTCGGAGTATTAAATAAATGGAATATTCCAGCAGGAGCAACCGAACCATCTTCTCGTTGTCCTTCCATTCTTCTGACCCATAAAATAGCTCTTGGTCATAAGAATCCAGCCGGAGTTCGAAATCGAAGATAAGAATTGAATCGATTTCAGGCACTTCCCTCAAGCCGAAACCGGAACAGGAAACTTGTAACTTCTAGCCGAGAAGGATAAGAGAGGTTTGTCTTGCTTTGTCTTATAGTGATTGTGTGCCAGGGGTCAGCGAAGAGACGGGACGCTATTGTCCCGGACTACTTGGACTAGTCTACTAGGACTCGAGGGAAGAGACTTGTTTGTGATAGGACGAGAGATCAAGTACAGTGTTCGGTTCAAACTAGGCAACCTCTTCGTTATAAGACCGAGAATAGTATATGCCCTGTCTCACCACTAGCTAGGGCCACCAGCATTAGGAAACTAAGGAAGAGTCGTATGGCTAAGGAATTCAGGGCTGATAGAGCTCTTGGGAAGAAGTCAGTATCCAGCTTTCTTTCATTGATATCACAATAACAAGCGAGGAAAGGACAGTCTTTCAAGAGAAGATAGGTCTGTTTTTCATTAAGGAATTGCGGCGAGTATTGCTTGTTTCCCAGATCCGGTATCAGGACCTGTCGATAGATGGGATGGACCCACCCGTTTGACTCTTATGAATTGATAGTTAGATACTATTGCTAAAGGAAAGTAAAGATAGTGGTTTGTGTTGCAAAAGGCTAGTTCAAGGTCAGGCTCCGTCAAACAGAGTCGTCAAGAACGAAAAGCTGAAAGAATGATGTGTCAAACAGTGATTGCGCACAGAGGTTAGTTAAGTATAGGAACTATTGTCCCTAACGAGAAGTATGCTGCTGTCCCAATAAAAGGATAGTTGGACGGTATCGATTGAGGGAATAGGGATAGGTGGTTAAACGCGATGCTGCGCCTAACTATATAGAACGGTGATCCATGAAGAGAAGTCGGCCAGCTATTAAGTCAGAGAAGTCATCAACCTATTACTAGTGTCAGCTCTGTTAAGAGAAGTCATCAACCTATTACTAGTGTCAGTTCTCTTCTTCCTCTCTACCAATTGAAAGTAAGTATTGATTTCGCCTAATAGGGACAAAGCAAAGTAGGGTGGTCAAGTACAGTATGCCTGGAGTTCGTAGTGCCCACTAGATATCATTGGCAAGTTATAGAAGTCTTTCTCTCTTCTGAGATATCATTGGTCAGTGCAGCGAGGGGCAACCATCATTTCTATTGCTCTGTAAAGAAAAGATAGGACAAGGGTCTTGCTCCATCCAATGGAGATAAAGCACGGGGATCCGTTAAGGGCGTATTGAATTGATAAGAAGCACTTGAATTCTAGTGGGCCCGGCTACCCAACACTAGCCCTGGATCATTTATGTATTATCAATTGATAGTAGGGGCAGGCAGGGGAAACTCTTTATATCAGTTAAGTAAACTATGGATTGTATTGTGGGCAGGGATCCTACTTCTATAGCAAAGTAAAGAAGTGTGGAATGCGCTATCTCGAAGTAAAGAAGTGTGGCTTGATAGATAAGTTGCACAAACCTTTGAGCTCGATACGATATAGTCGATCGATTAGTTCATAGACGGGAAGCTCCATTCTCCCATTGTTCGGGACTCTCATTGTTCTATTCAGAAAGTAGTCGGCATCTTCCTTTATTCAATTAGCAAGGCACTGCTGGTTGATTTCATCATTTCTAGGTATACCCTCTCCCTTTTCTACGAAGGTTTGCTGCTCCGCCTGCACCAGTGAATTATTCTATTCTTCTCCTTTGGTTCAGTCTGTGGGGAAATCAGAATTCACCATTGAATCCTGTGGATCAGCTCCCTTACATAATAATATTTCACTGTATCAGCTACGAGGGGAAAATCTGAAAGACAGAGGATAGAGAGTGAGAGAAAGAGTGTGAGACTTGCGCCGCTCTCCATTTCGAGGGGATTTCGACGATTCTGGGGTGATTGAACTATTTCTTTACCTGTTCAATTTCTAACAAATCAAGATATCCTCTTGTTCCGGTATAAATAGTAGCTATCTGCTCTTCCACTGGGAGAGGATTTGCCTGGGATTGTTTAAGCAATTCCCTTAATCATCGACCCCTTGCCAATTGATTCTGACTTGTTTTATCGAGAGCATAGGCGAATAATAGGCTTGTCACTCTGTGAATTGAGCTAGTTCCAATTTGGATTTGCCAGCTACTTGTTTCATGGCTTTAATTTGAGCCGCGGATCCTACTCTGGAAACTGAAATACCCACATTAATAGCGGGTCGAATTCCGGCATGGAATAGATCCGCAGATAAGAATATTTGTCCATCTGTAATGGAGATTACATTAGTAGGAATATAGGCGGAAACGTCTCCAGATTGAGTCTCAACTATTGGTAAAGCGGTCATACTTCCTTCGCCTAAAAGAGAATTTAATTTCGCGGCTCTTTCTAAAAGGCGTGAATGCAAATAAAAAACATCCCCTGGATAAGCCTCACGGCCGGGACTTAATAGAAGGGACATTTGGCGATAAGCTTGTGCCTGTTTGGAGAGATCATCATAAATTATTAAAGTATGCCGTTCGCGGTACATAAAATACTCAGCCAGGGTTGCTCCCGTATAAGGAGCAAGGTATTGTAATGTAGCAGGTGAATCTGCCATTTCAGCTACTACAATTGTGTATTCCATGGCCCCCTCCTCATGGAAAGTAGTTACTACTTGAGCTACGGAGGATGCTCTTTGACCGATAGCTACATAAACACATATTACACCTTGCCCTTTTTTCTTGAGAATTGTATCTGTGGCTACTGCTGTTTTGCCAGTCTGTCTGTCCCCAATAATGAACTCTCACTGACCGCGCCCTATAGGGATCATCGAATCGATAGCAATAAGCCCTGTTTGAAGAGGTTCGTATACGGAACGCCTGGAAATTCTACTTGGAGCAGGAGATTCAATTAAGCGAGATTCGGAAGCTACAATTTCGCCTCTCCCATCAATAGGTTTAGCCAGAGCATTTATAACACGACCCAAGTTATATACGCTCACGGGTATCTGAGCAATTCTTCCTGTTGCTTTTACAAAACTTCCCTCTTGATGCTAAACCATAGCTCTAACTGAGTAAAATTCCACAATTTCTAAGAACGATATGCTTTTTTGCATTTTCCACTGTGAAAGCTTCTCTCAATCCCTCCCTAGTCCTTTCTTTCCTGGGCACAGGCTTACTTGGTTGACCGCCCACATTCATTCATTGTTCGTTCTGTTGTGGAATCGAACCACAGAGCTAGAGCAATTGGGATTTAGAGTCCCATGCGTGAAACTAAAGAGGATTTTCAGTCCTCTGCTCTACCAGCCAAAACCTAGAAGGACACTTCACACCCGATTTGACACAGCTAGACTGGAAACACTGCTTGTCAAGAGCACAGACCCCAGTATAGATTACTTTTTTGAGTATGTTGGTAAGGTCCGGTCATCCGCTTCTGTGCTTGCACTTCTGCGTAACTAGGGGTGCAAGTCCAGTACAGCGTACTTTCATAATTGAATCAAAAGCGTCGATACATGAAAAATCTCTATATACGATATTTATGACACAGAATGTTGTTCTTTCAACATGATTCCTCAACAATTTTGCCATTGTAACTGACTCTCCGTTCTCTCCGTTCCACTTTGGTTTTCGACTAATAATTACCATGATGAATTTCTCTTACTGCTTGGTTCCGCATTGGATTTTGGAAACTTTTGTTTAGAAAGTGGTGTCACGACCGTGGGGATCAAATGGATGGTTCAGGAAAGTCTAGTGAAGCGGCACGGTCTAATCATATAGATGACCATAGTGGTATGGTTCCATAGAAAACTACTGGAGGCCATTACCGCCACCGAAATGGTTTCCATGCTCCGTTGGATGATTTGACGATATCGCAGTATCAAGCTAGAACGGTT
>NC_057801.1:213176099-213188599 GCF_018294505.1 Triticum aestivum
CCCTTCTGAATTCGCTGAGCGAGACCTAAGATCGGAATGAACAGCAGTCGAAACCCTGAGCCCATCGTGTCTGCCAGCTATGCAATGGCTCTACTTGAGATTCCGTAGGGAGAGCAGTCGCTAACCTTTCCTTCGGTCAATCACGAGAAATTTGCGAATCGAATCCGTTGTCATTAGAGTGATCAACTATATACGCTAATTATTCAAATAGATGCTCTCCGGTGGAAATGAACCACGAGAGACTAAGCCCTGCTGATAGCAGTAGAAGCGTTAGCCACAGAGTGACTTTTTAATTGACACCCACTAGTGGTCAGTTTCTACTTCCAAGTTGACTGGACCAGGTACCACATTTACCATAGGATATGCTTATCTGACGAGGTCCCTCGAGTCATCTCTGCCACTTGGAATTGCTTATGAGCTGTTCTTAAATGCTCTTCTTGGTATGAAATTGCCTACCTTCCTTAAGTCTTGCTTTCCCGAGAGCCCTCATTTCATAAAATTCCACTGGCCAGTTAATTCATTATGCTTATTTTTCAATGAAAGTTGCATCCGAACATGTTTCTCAACACGAAAAAGAAAGTCATATTGAGTTGTTAGAGAAATCAAGTTATAGCCAAAATAGTGTACCATCACATGGTTTTGATACTAAGCAGGAAAGTATAGGAATGCAATGAGGAAAGACAGATAAACACATTGCCTCGTTTAATACTTTCAAAGCATCAGTTGAATGACTATTCCACTCCATTCGGAAATACGCAAAAGTATGTCCCTTATTTGAGATCTCTTAAGATCAGCTATTTGCTAATATGATAAAGGTGGACGCTGTACTTGTCTGAAAACAGAAACTATGATGATTCACATTACTGGCTTGCTGTCCTTTGGCGGGAAAGCTAACAGGTGAACTTTCTCAACATAAAGTGGAAGGAAAGTGTAGTAGAGATATTACTCGCTGTCTGAGAAGATCTACTTGAGACCTCCGAACCAACTTCATTCCACAGGAACGAAAGCTGAATGAAAGTACTCAAGCTTCAAACTCCTTGCTAACCGATAAAAGGAATCAAGCTTCAAGGACTATATGACTAGCTCTTCCACATCCTCGCCACCACTCATAAGGCTTTCAAGGAATATTGAGATATCTACAGAAAAGAGAAACAAACATTCTCAGTTGGTCCACAATTAGCGAGGCCTAAAGTCTTCACTTCATCAGTCTAGGAATAACACTAAAGTAGCACCCCTCACTACATTCTTGTTCACTAAACATAGATCTCTAAAGAACAGTGCACTGGTACACGATATGATCTGTCGTCATGACCCATGAACTGAGCTTCTCACTAATCGAAATGGTCCTCTCAGCATGTTTCAAGGGAAGCAAGAGATCGTTTTCTCAGGATATTAGTCACCCAATCTTCCCAATAGTATTCCTTAACTCATGAATTGATACACTTGTTCATTCTCTTTCTATTTCCACTGGTTTCTTTTGTTCACTTGCAATGCGGCATTTGAATCCATTTTACTCCACTTCTCTCTCTTTTCTTCCTGATGAGGGTGATGTACTCCGGGTACCTGATCATCATGACTGGAATTCCAGAGGATTCCTTGAGTACTCGTTACTTCGAGGTCAAATGGTGCGATGGTATTCATCCAAAATAGGAAACTGGTAGCGACTTGCATTTGATGGACTCTTCCTTCCTGTAGGAATAGGGGAGAGTGGTAACGTGAGCCACCTTTCCTTTATACAGCAGTAATAGCACATGCAAGTTCCTAGGGTCTATATAGCTAGTCAAGGATCATAAAACAATTAGCAAATCATCATGTGGAATGATGTAAACTAGCCTTAAAAAGTGAAAGAAGCCCTCATACCCACTCCTCTTTCCCCACCAAACCAACAAGTAGTAGGTTGGTGGGCCTCGGTATCTCTATTTGCTAAGATGGATACCTACACCACTCAATAGTTCCAATTCATTGTTTTTTATCCCATAGGAAAGAAAATGCTTCCAGCAATTTTTTCCTTTCCTCCTCCGTCATACTTAGGTCTTCACAACCTTCCACCGGAGGCTTGTATCTGTTTTCCTCCTCCGTTATACTTAGGTCTTCACAATCTTCCACTGGAGGCTTGTATCTGTTTTCCTCCTCTTTGGCCATTACTTCTTTAATCATATCTTTGATCTTATTTAGGGGCAATTTAAACATGTTCGCATCCCGCGGGAAGCGGAAAGCCAGAAAGAGAATTTCCTCCGGTTTAAGAACCGAAAGGAGTTTATCCAGATTTGGTACCAAACCCGGGAAAAACCCTAAATGTTGTCTTAAAAACGCTATATAAGCAGGGTTATAGGAATCAATAGATTCCCCTCCCTCTGCTTCGGAGGAGCAGCTTCTTCTATGGCTATGGCCAAAAGTGCGATGAGTCTCATCCGTGTAATATTTTGGAATTCCTCTTCCAACTCGTCCCGGAATGGGCGTTATGGCAAAGAACAAGAAGAAAAAGACAGAAGGAATTTGTCCAATAGTAACAAATGGTGCCTCCACAGGTTGACATCCGATCCAACCTAGTAGTAAGCAATCCGCCAAAAGCAACCAAAATATTCCTTGGTGAATCGGTCGAAAACTTGAACTACGCACATACATTTCTTTAAAAAAAGGTAAAGCCAAGAGAGATATAAAAACTGGTGCTATTGCAGCTACACCTCCCGCTTTGTCAGGTATACTACGAAGAATGGCATGGATCGGTAGGAAATACCATTCCGGCACAATATGAGGCGGGGTGGGCATCGGATTAGCAGGTATATAATTGTCGGGATGCCCCAAAACATTAGGAGCAAAAAAAATCCAAATGGAAAAAAAGATAGCAGAAGCTACCCGACCTACAAGATCCTTTACATAAAAATAAGGGTAAGAAGCAATTTTATCCATCTCAGAATGTAACCCAATGGATTATTTGATCCATATTGATGCAATGCGGCCAGATGAAGAAGTGGCGCCTACTAAAATAAGGGGGAGTAAATGATGGAGACTAAAAAACGATTTAAGGTGGCATTGTCCACGGAGAAACCACCCCAAAGCCAAGTCACTATGGTATCTCCTACTACTGGTATGGCGCTAGCTAAGCTTGTAATTACTGTTGCTCCCCAAAAGCTCATCTGACCCCAAGGTGGTACGTATCCTATAAAAGTTGTCACCATTATTAATAGGAATATGACAACTCCGAGACACCGAACAAATTCCCTAGGACTGCTATAACTTGCATGATATAGACCACGAAAAATATGAAGGTGAACCACAATGAGAAACATACTTGCCCCATTAGCATGCATATAACGGAGCAACCAGCCCCCTTCAACATCTCTCATAATGTGTTCTACGCTGTTGAAAGCTAGATCCACATGAGGTGTGTGATGCATAGCTAAAAAAACGCTAGTCACTATCTGAATGACTAAACAAATACCTGCTAACGAACCGAACCCCCACCAATAACTAAGATTGCTCGGGGTTGGATAATCTATCAAATGCTAGTTAAGTGTGGAGTATATAGGTTGTTTAAGAAGAGAGAATCGTTGGTTCCTTATAGTCATTTCTCTTTTCTATCGTTACAACTCCTCTTCCCCCTTATTTACCCCCTTGCCTTGATGGAAATTGGCTTCGTTGTGCCCTGAATAATCAAAAAGCTGCATGAGAAGATTCATCCCATTTTGGCGAGAGGGAGGCAGCGAATCACCTGGGCTACGGATTTGTCAGTTAGTTGATTCTCGAAATAAGGTCATTCGGAAAAAAAAACTGCCGGTTTCTTCAGGCTTCAAACGAACGACTAGTCATTAAGAAACCCATGAAATCCAAGTCTATTTTTGACCTTTCATGAAGAAGTTTTGCCTGCGCGCAAACTACCTAGCCCTTTTCAAAAGAACGTCGATTTCCATCTCAACAAAGAAAGAACTCAAAATAAATGAAAGCAATATTGTTGTCCTATTACTCTTTTTTCCTTGTGGAGCTTTGGAAAGGAGAGAATTTGAATAAAGTAACTCTCGGAAACTCTTATTGGACGAGAGAGAGTCAATATGATATTGGCGTGGGTTCTACCAACTAAACGAAGAAGTTTTTGATTGGATAAACAGCGTATAATGATAGACGCTTCTTCGGCACACATGGAAACATACCTCCCGTAGCTGACCCCTGAATTCAAGGATACTGCCGGCTTTGTTACTAACTGATAGAAACCCCTTAATACAACGTTCGTTTTTCATAAATGTCGTAAGGTAGGTAGACCCGGTCTTGCGCTCGTCCGGTTAAGTGGCACATTGTGCTAAGTGCTCGAACCGTTGGCTGATCTCAGCTGTATCACCTCATACAAATTAGTTAAGCGAGAAAACAAACGGCTACATAGGAGCTCTATGGTGGACCACCAGCAGGAAGATCGAATGGCTTAGCGCATCCTGCGCCTACTGGACCTGACTTCGTAGGATACTCTGATAGACTAGTCGAATGGCAATGGCCTAGTGGTTGTATCTGCTTGCCGATTCCTATTAAGAATACGAGAGTGACAAATGAGATGGAGATCTTGGCTATCATCAAACCATCCTCCCTCCGCTTATCTCTTTCCTTTCTATATGATAAGTCTACTCGCGCCTCAAGGGCCGGTCATTTATGCTCTCCACTGCATGAACAGCATTCCCAACTAGATCTGTATGGCTTCCGTTGTCTCCTTTTCGATTCCCGACTCTAGCTCACAGGTATCCATAAGAGCGACCAGCCCTGAATGCTTAAGCCTATCAATCCTCTCCTAAATTTATTTCTTTTTGTCGTTGGGCAAGGAGCAATCCATTCAGCACTTTCCGATGGGGACCAAAAGCCACTGGGCTACCAAGAAGTCGGATTCAGTTCAGTCCCATTTTCAAGATCCGGTTCAGTGTTTGGGGATGGCTTGGTCCAAGCCCACATCCATAGTAGATGGACTTGAGCAGGCAAGTATGCCACCTACTGATATGATTGATTATGACAATTATGATATGGACTGGACGGTTGTGCAACCGATTGTACTGACTCGCTTACCCCCGAGAACACCTAAGACATGGGGGTTATTTACACGAGTAAGCCTAGCAAGGACCAAGATCTCGATCTAGCCTAGTTGGGGCTTTAGAGTCACATGACACAGTACCAAGAACGGGAGAACCAGTAACAATTGATATGGATTTCCAACCAACGGATCTTCTTACCTTTGGACCGGAACCTTTAGCTGTTTCCTACTCGGTCTACAGCTTGGTTTGAAATGAGGGAGCCATACCGTGTGGTTGAAGCAGAGTACCGTTTTGCAGTGGATAGGGCACTATCTCTATTCGTAGCAGCATTGCGTATTGCTCTCACTAGGAAAGGGGGACATAACCCCTACTATAGAGCAGGAATGGAAGGGAATGAGCTCGGCTGCTTCTCCCCCACACTTCTTTATTTCTCCGTGCCCCTATTTAGTTAGTACTTTCGAGTTAAGAGCGAGAAAACGAACTATTTCATTTAATAAAAAAAGTGCAACGGCTGTAGGGTGAAAAGGCCATGAGGATGGCTACGGCTTTGAAGCTCCTTTATCTACCATAGATAGAATGGAAGAGTTTTTTCTCACTGCACTGATCCACCAAGGCTAGGGATATCCAATGGGATGGAGCTATTTCCCTTGGCACCTTATAGTCCTCAGACGATGAACAAAGCACTAGATGCCTAATCTACTCCTATGCTAAGTGTCTTTGTTTGGTTTGATTTCTTGTGAAAGCGGCTAGCCCCATCACTAAAGCATGCCTATTCCATATGAAAGGTGATGTAGGTAGGGCTGGTAGGGGAAGTAAGAAATAGGTGAGACTCGTTAATGAAACTAGCCTTCAGCCTTAGATTTCTAAGTTCTGTTTCCACCATTACTAGTGTTTCCTTGCTTTTCATATTAGAAAAAGATCAACTAAACCAGAGATTGTCGTAGAGATTGGCAGGATTGGGTATTATTCTGGGCGATGAAATGGATGGAATTTCTTGAAACATAACTCACTTCACTTATAATCGAATTTGGAAAAGGGAGACTAGCTGCTGCAATAAATCAAGAAGAAAGCAGGCGCAAAAGAGAAGCTCAATGAGAGAGATTCTAGACCGGTCATGGTCGGGGCTGATCGATCGCTCCTTAAAAGGGAGTTAACTGCTTCGAACCATACATGAAACTTATCTCATAGAGTGAGCTAGCCCCAGATAGCGAAGGATAGCTATTGACTTATTGGGAAACCCGCCTCCAATACATGCTTATCCCAGACCCCCTATTCCTTCATTTTAGGTTTTCATGGCCAATTCAATAACATAGTTCGCACACCTCTTTTCAATTCTCTAGAGATAGTTGTCATTTATCTCTTCTTCCGGGTCCCTCCTATTTGGTTGGAAGTTTCTTGCTCCAGTTGGGAAAGCAAGTGATTGATTAGTTCCATTGGTCTATTGGCTTCAGCTTCCAGTCTACCTCATTTCTATCAAAATGATCTGGTGTCTATGTCCATGCCTGAGGTTGGTAAACCCTATATCTATTGCAAATGAGCTTTTCGGAAGGGACAGCTTGTAATCCACGACTTACTACTACGAGGATTCTGGCGGAGTGCTTTTCACATATAGATAGGTCGGGACGAAGAAGCTCCATAGTCAACTAATAGATAGAAAATCACAGTAACCTTTTTCCAACAGTTTCACCATGATAAGAACAACCTTGTCATACATGATAATTATGGGCTTTCTTCCTCCTTCTTTATAGTCTGCAGTTCAATCTGCCAAGTCCGATTCATCTTTTTCCGATACTGCGAGCCAAAGGCACGCTGCTATTTAGTCACAGTCACATGCTCACCCTTGACTCTATAAATAAAACCAGTAGCTTGGGCTAGCGAGTATAGTTCCCTGGCGTCGGGCCCTCAATAAAGTCCATCGTGGCCATATCCAATGGTTTCTCTTTCTTAATGCTGACCCCAATGTTGATCGACCGTGCTTATTATGATATTTTATTCAATTCATACCACTCAAAGCCCAGGCCATTGGCTGCGCCGCTTTCTGCAACTCGTAGTCACAAAACCTTATTAATCTAAGTGATTTCTTGTCAACAGATTGCTATCGCTTACAAGAACGGATGCAGAAATGGGACACCTGAAGGTGAAACAAGAGACTCATACCCATGGTCATCTGATTGATCTACTCGGCTTCGGTACTGAAATGAAAAGGCCAAAGGCCAAACAAAAGACGTTTCGTCTGCTCCAAACGAGGTAAGAGCGAATGATCTTTTTCGTGATTTCCATCGTAAGAAGATCGACTTGTAGAAGTCTAAAAATGGGGAGCAAAGGAAGAGGCAGGCTGAGCTGACTCTTGTTCAATATCATTCTCATGATGTGTGGTGCAAAGAGAAGATTCTTGTGGAAATCCCTTCTTTCTAGCTTGATCAATTTCTGTAAGAATGAAGCTAGTGACATTAAACTTCTGGCTCTTCATTATGAAGTCAACTACATGCCAAGACCCTTTATTCCAAGTAGATTGCATCTGCATTCCCTTTTGAATCAATAAGGTATTGACTGGTTGTTTTCACCTTTCGAACGAAGGCCACTACTCTTTGGAAAAGGTCCATGAGTCGAATCAGTAAGATTTCATCAAGAAGATTTATCACCACAGTGGCGTGCTATTTCATTGTTTTGTTATCTAGCCGGGCTAGAGAAGAGCTATCGACATCATCAAACAAAGAAGCCAAGGACTGGTCAAAAGAGAGGAGGGACCACATTCTCGAATCCACTCATGGAAAATGCCCCACCTCTATCAAATTGGTATTCATCTCGAAGGAAAATAAGAGAGTTTTGTTTTGCCACAATGAGTAAACAACAAGTTTGATTTTGAAAAAGCCCATTCCTTTTTTGGGATAGTTTGCCAAGGAAAGTCGTACGAAGGCAAAGCGGACAACGGGAAAAGGTACCTTTAAACCTCATTTCAGTACCAATATTCCCGCCTTCAAGGGCATATGAAGGAGCTCCTATTGCTTAAGAAAGTATAGCAGAAATAAAGTCTTTGGGTAGATGAGGTCACTGATTAGCCCGCTGAGCTGCTCTGTCCCCTCTACCGCGATGGGATGGTTTATGCGCTTGTCCCGATGAAGCTTAGGATCCGATAGAAACACGGGGTCAACTAAGGAAAAAAATGGGAACCTTTGCATGACGCGCCTTCCTCAGGATGTGCGCTCTCTTTTCAGGATTGAGAATGACGACACAGCCTGGAGGTCTTTCGTCTACTTCTTCTGTCCAGGCCTGTTTCTATTCCCACCATACCTTTCCGCATCGTCCTTCTCTATTGGGGGCTCCCAACACCTCAGCCACACATCTTTTTCGTTCGCTCCCCATTTTATTCTCTAAGGAACCCTCTCCTTAATGAGCGTAGATTGATGGAGATGGCTTTTGTACCGGTCAATCTTTATATCCTTTCTGGCATAGTTTTGTAAAAGATCGGCAGGTGATCCGTCCTTTCTCCTCTGCCGTGGTTCATGCATTCTTCCTTTTTGGAAAGTGGATAGGGATCGGGTGAATTAGAGAATAGACAGACGTCCGTTGGCATTTTAGCCTTTCTTCTCCTTTCAAGGCCTATCCGAAAGAGAATCCAGTACCTCTTGGTCCTAAATATCAGAATAGGACGCGCAACAACGGAACAACAAGAGCAAGACCGCTCCAAACTAAATCACAGTAGAAGTTATGGCCACTCAGGCTGGACCAAAACAGCAAGCGGAAGGTCTCCGAAAGTCCTACATTAGCACCAAGCCATCCCCCAAGGGAGGGTATAACGGAGTGTGGTAAAATCCAGTTACTAACGCTCCCGGCTGTGGGTTCTTCACAATTAGCAGGGCTTCTATTCTAGTACAGAGATCACCACTTGTTATGCCAGGGTCTCCTTTTTCGAGTTGGTTACTGTCTTGTTGAGCAACGTTTTCCCGGCAATCTCCGCTTATTAGGGTGGCCTCTAACAGGTCGGGAGAGTACTAAAAATCTGGCTCATACGCCTTGCAAGATTGAACATCTGCGAAAGTCGTCTCGAAGCTCTGACTCTCGAGAGAAAGTCTTGCCTACCAGTGACTTATTTTACGGAATAAGAATGCCTACTGTACTAGCTTCTTTCTTGACTCCATTAACTCAGTTTACAGAAAGGAATCCGTCCAGTCCAGTAAGAAGGAATAGAGAAGAAGAAAGTCACTCATCAACTCCTACTTTGGTTATTGAGACTTGCCCGCGTATCTGACCTATGTGTACCTATTCCCTAGCCTAAGTAGCTTACCCACTGTCCTAATAACTGTCTGTCAATCCGGCAGCTTGCCCTACTGCCTATCGATGCTACTGTCCTAAGTCTCCTACTCATATACCCAAGGTCAAAGACTTTGCAGGGCAACAAACTGATTTCGGAATTGCTTAACTGCTGAGAGCTAATATCGGGGAGTAGTAAGCCAGCCCACCACAAGATGAATGAGTGCTCCTCTCCTATGCCGACTTACTAGCCAGGTTGAGCCTTTGAGCCATAAGAGGAGGGAGAATCTGGTTGATTTTCCAGGGAATGGTTATATGGATTTCAAGGAGGATATTGTTACCTTCATCAGATTGATTGATAACTGGTCGTCGATTGACAACTACTGCTTTTTCCAGTGAGAAAGGAAGGAGGAAGGGGATCACAACAAGCCATGGATATATAGCCTACAGCCGAGTCCACAAAGAAGACGGTTTCAAAGCTTTAAGAGCATATTTGTGAGGCTGATCCCTAAGTGCAGAGTTTCATGTGACGAACAACGAAACTCCATTTCTTCAAACACAACCCTGTGCCACCGACAAACGTTTGACTTTGACTGTGTTTTTTTTTGGGCTATGAAGATTCTACTTATACCCAATGATGGAACATTTTGAAAATATGTTCAACGGGGTCTTAAGAAAGGCAAATTTCAGGCCTGTAGTTTTTAAGATCATCTCGCTAATCGAAAGATGAAGGATAGCGAACACTAGATGGCTAGTGGCCTTATGCAAACAAAGAAGTGGGATGCCTAACCAATGATCCTAAAAGATCTTATTTGAGATAGGTCAGATTGGACTTAGTGGCCAATGTTAGGGATGGTAGAGTCAATATGGGATGTGGAATTCCAGGAAATGTTCTTATCCGCGCTCACTGATAATGTGAACCTGGTCCTTAGTTTCCTCCAACTGATTCCTGTTTTTTTGAGCCTTTTTCAGTAAGTCCTTAATAGCGAAAAATGCTTTGACTCTAAGGGTTACCTTGGTACCTTTATTCGGATATGCTTCTTTTCGGACAGGAGGGGCAGATTGACATTCAGGCAATGGCACATGGATTCTATTGAGAAGGGTTGGCTGCTCTCGACGACGGGGTGGGGGAATGAGATGCTGGGAGATGGGAGTTATTGGTGGATTGAGAGGGGAGCAGATGCGTGGGCTAGTTCAATCTTTTTGCTCCTGCCTTCCTAGCCTTATGGACAGGAGTCCTCTGGCCTAGTCCTCAAACTCTTCCCGCAGCCTTCCTTGTCCTTATTACCCGGCATACCTCGGAAGGCATACCCTGGAACCAATTCATTCATCTGCCCTCTTCGCGATAAAGCTTTGCCTTACTTTGCTTGCTGGCTCTAAGTCCACCTCCTTTACTACACTACACCCTCTCACCGCCCCTATTCAGCCCGAAAGGCTTCTAACTTCCCCGAAACCTTACTTATTCAGGGCAAGATTCGGAACTTAGGATTACTGCCTTTCATCCGCCTTTCTCTCATATGCTTAGAACCTATCCATAGAAATGGAATTCAAAACTTCGGAATAGTTTCGAGGAGAGCCGAGAGGACACGTTCAAGGAGTAGTGTAAAGTAGCAGACAGAGGGGCGCTCCCGCTTAGGCATTAGGCATTAGGCACGAGAAAGGACATCGTTCTCGGCCGTCCCTTCCTTCCCGGAAAAAGGCTCTCTTGCATCTTTTGCTTCCTCACCCGGCCTCTATTCTAGATTCACCGTCTTCGGATGCATCAGTTTATTATGCTTATGCCTAATCTTAATACTGGCTAGTTACTTCAATTACCTTACCCCACCGCCCCTCCTTTTAAGGAGGTTTCAGAGCACCCAGTGACAGCTCGTCACAAGAAAGGATTGATGGTCGAGTCCCCGTGCATGAAGTCAGTGGATTCGAGTGAACTGACCGTACTACAAATTGACATACTTGAGGAAGCTTCTTACTAAACCAAAGAAAGGGCAGCTCCAGTTGTGTTGTCGATTCCCTTCTCCCGAGAGCTTTCACACTCTGGGATGGGAGTCCCTTCCAAGACTTGACCAAAAGCTCCCCACAATTTCTTGATTTGAAGCAGTTCGGAGGCCTTCTTCTAGTTACGATTCGCCCTCGTCTGTCACTATAGATGTTCTAGCTTTAGTCTTTAGTGTCATTTCGAGTTATGCATTTGGAATGCTCCCCTTCCAAGCAAACTAAACTAACCTTGCTAAGTGCTAGCCAGGTGAAAGTGCTTTTCGCTAGTAGTTTTGGTGTTCTCTTCCCTTTAATCCAATTGAATCAATCGATCAGAAGAACAAGAACAAGAAGGCACTGTACTTTTAATAGGCCCTACTTCCGAACCTCTATCTCTATTTATTTTCATTCTTCCCTTTGGTTAGATACTAGAATATAGCATTTTTATTGGACATCCTCCTCACTATTGAAATTAGGGAAAACCGGATCAGTAAACTATTGCATCTAAGGGAACAGAGCAACAGATCCCGGGATAAGAAAGATACAGAAATATGGAACTTCACTGCCTTACTTGGAAAGCTAAGCAGGTTATTGACCCACTAATCTTACCTTCCCTCAAACCTTCCACTGAAAAGAGCAGATCCCAGAAAAAAGGATAGCGAATGATCGATTCACCATTGATAGCATTAACCCTAAAAGGAGGGATGAAGCACATGCCACCACATCCACTAAAGAGAAGGAAAAGAGAAAAGAGAGGCGCCAGGTCCAAGAAGGTATGGAAAAGGCATTAGAGGTTTGATTCACTCAAGGTTTTGAACAACAAGTCAGGTAAACCACCAGTTAATACCAACCACGGTTGACTTGATTTTCGATAGATTGAAATGCTTTCAAATTCAGCATGGTTGTGAGATTAATCGTACCCACCCGGCTAGGTCACCTGCGAGACTCGCTAATATACTACTTTCTTTCAGGCAATGAAAAAAATATGGTTTCTAGTACCTCACTAACCACTGCTCGCGAGAAGCATGGGGGGAGTCTAGAAGCACGGCGGGAGTCTAGATAGAAGGGTTTTCAATAATGGTGGTTCGTTCCCTCACCGTAATAAGTGCCTTAGTACTTTCGAGTCTAAGGGGCGTGAGTTAGAGGCACAATATTCTTTCTATACAGTCAACTAGCAGCCCTAGCTAATTGAGCATCAATCACTATTTCTCTAAGTCATAACTAGTACCTCCCTTGTGGCGAAACCAATGGTTCACTTGATTTCTAAAG
>NC_057801.1:213493599-213574035 GCF_018294505.1 Triticum aestivum
TACATGCTAGGCTCGTCAAGTTTAACCCGAGTATTCCACATGTGCAAAACTGGCTTGTACCCGTTGTATTTGAACGTAGAGCCTATCACACCCGATCATCACGTGGTGTCTCAGCACAAGAACTTTCGCAACAGTGCATACTCAGGGAGAACACTTATACCTTGAAATTTTAGTAAGGGATCATCTTATAATGCTACCGCCGTACTAAGTAAAATAAGATGCATAAAGATAAACAACACATGCAATCAAAATATGTGACATGATATGGCCATCATCATCTTGTGATTTTGATCTCCATCACCAAAGCAACATCATGATCTCCATCGTCATCGGCTTGACACCTTGATCTCCATTGTAGCGTCGTGGTCGTCTCGCCAACTATTTGCTTCTACGACTATCGCTACCGCTTAGTGATAAAGTAAAGCAATTACATGGCATTTGTATTTCATACAATAAAGCAACAACCATAAGGCTCCTACCAGTTAGACGTTCTCTACTTTGTTGTTGCAAGTTTTAAGTGGCTGCTACGGGCTTCTAGCAAGAACAGTACTTACCTACGGCACAAAAACCACAACGGTGATTTATCAAGTTTGCTGTTTTAACCTTCACAAGGACCGGCCGTAGTCAAATTTGATTCAACTAAAGTTGGAGAAACAGACACCCGCCAGCCACCTTTATGCAAAATTAGTTGCATGTCTGTCGGTGGAACCGGTCTCATGAACGTGGTCATGTAAGGTTGGTCCGGGCCGCTTCATCCAACAATACCGCCGAATCAAAATAAGACATTGGTGGTAAGCAGTATGACAATCACCGCCCACAACTCTTTGTGTTCTACTCGTGCATATCATCTACGCATAGACCTGGCTCTGATACCACTGTTGGGAAATGTAGCATGCAATTTCAAAACAAATTCTTACGCTCACGCAAGATCTAATAAGGAGATGCATAACAACAAGAGGGGGAGAGTGTGTCCACGTACCCTCATAGACCGAAAGCGGAAGCTTTTGCTCAACGTGGTTGATGTAGTCGAACTTCTTCTCGTTCTGACCGATCAAGTATCGAACGTATGTCAACTCTGAGTTCTACACACGTTCATCACGATGACGTCCCTCGAGATCTTGATCCACCAGAGGGTCGAAGGAGTAGATGAGTTCCGTCAGCACGATGGCGTGGTGACGGTGATGGTGATGTGATCCGCGCAGGGCTTCACCTAAGAACCTTGAGAATATGACCAAAGGCGTAAACTGTGGAGGGGGGCACCGCACACGACTTGGAGTAATTGGTTTGTCATCTAGCCCCCCGTATATAAAGGAGGGAGTGAGAGGAGGCTGGCCCTAGGCGCACCCCAAGTGGGAGGAGTCCCACTTGGGCTCCTAGTAGGATTCCCCCCTTCCTTTTACCGGAGGGGGAAAAGGGGGAAGGAGAGGGAGTAGGAGAAGGAAAGGGGGAGCCGCCCCCTTCCCTAGTCCAATTAGGCATCCTCCCTTGTGGGGGGCGCACCAGCCCCTTGTGGGCAGGTTAGCCTCCCTCCTATGGCCCATATCTTTCCCCGGGGGTTTCCGGTAACCCCACTGGTACTCCGGTATGTACCCGATACATTCTGGAACCCTTCCAGTGTCCGAATACTACCTTTCAACATATCAATCTTTACCTCTCGACCATTTCGATACTCCTTGTCATGTTCGTGATCTCATCCGGGACTCCGAACAACCTTTTGTCACCAGAGCACATAACTCATATAATACATATCATCATCGAACGTTAAGCGTGTGGACCCTATGGGTTCGAGAACTATGTAAACATGACCGAGACACCTCTCTGGTCAATAACCGATAGCGGAATATGGATGGTCATATTTTTCCCCACATATTCTACGAAGATCTTTATCGGTTGAACTACAATGTCAACATACGTTATTCCCTTTGTCATCGGTATGTTACTTGCCCGAGATTCGATCGTCGGTATCTTCATACCTAGTTCAATCTCGTTATCGGCAAGTCTCTTTACTCGTTACGTAATGCATCATCCCATAACTAACTCATTAGTCACATTGCTTGCAAGGCTTCTGATGATCCACAAGTGTAGGGGATCTATCGTAGTCCTTTCGAGAAGTAAGAGTGTCGAACCCAACAAGGAGCAGAAGGAAATGATAAGCGGTTTTCAGTAACGTTTTCTCTGCAAGCACTGAAATTGTAGGTAATAGATAGTTTTGTGATAAGATAAATTGTAACGAGTAACAAGTAAATAAAGTAAATAAAGTGCAGCAAGGTGGCCCAATCCTTTATGTAGCAAAGGATAAGCCTGGACAATTTCTTATAATGAGAAAGGAGCTCCCGAGGACACATGGGAATTATCATCAAGCTAGTTTTCATCACGCTCATATGATTCGCATTCGGTACTTTGATAATTTGATATGTGGGTGGACCGGTGCTTGGGTACTGCCCTTACTTGGACAAGCATCCCACTTATGATTAACCCCTATTGCAAGTGTCCGCAACTACAAAATAAGTATTAAGGTAAACCTAACCACATCATTAAACATATGGATCCAAATCAGCCCCTAACGAAGCAACGCATAAACTAGGGTTTAAGCTTCTGTCACTCTAGCAACCCATCATCTACTTATTACTCCCAATGCCTTCCTCTAGGCCCAAATAATGGTGAAGTGTCATGTAGTCGATGTTCACATAACACCACTAGAGGAAAGACAACATACATCTCATCAAAATATCGAACGAATACCAAATTCACATGACTACTAATAGCAAGACTTCACCCATGTCCTCAGGAACAAATGTAACTACTCACAAAGCATATTCATGTTCATAATCAGAGTAATAATATGCATTAAGGATCTGAACATATGATCTTCCACCAAGTAAACCAACTAGCATCAACTACAAGGAGTAATCAACAACCCACATGTACCAATTTGTGGTTTGGATACAAGATTGGATACAAGAGATGAACTAGGGTTTTGAGAGGAGATGGTGCTGGTGAAGATCTTGATGGAGATTGACCCCCTCCCGATGAGAGGATCGTTGGTGATGACGATGGCGATGATTTCCCCCTCCCGGAGGGAAGTGTCCCCGGCAGAACAGCTCCGCCAGAGCCCTAGATTGGTTCCACCAAGGTTCCGCCTCGTGGCAGTGGAGTTTCGTCCCGTAAGCTTGCCCATGATTTTTTCCATGGTAAAAGCCTTCATGTAGCAGAAGATGGACACCGGAGGGCCACCAGGGGGCCCAAGAGACAGGCGGCGCGTCCAGTAGGGGTGGGCGTGCCCCCACCCTCCTGGCCAGGGTGTGGGCCCCCTGAGGCGTTTTTTCTGCTCAATAATTCTTATTAGTTCCAAAAATAAGTTTCGTGGAGTTTCAGGATTTTTGGAGCAGTACAGAATAGGTTTCCAGTGTTTGCTCCTTTTCCAGCCAGAATCCCAGCTGCCGGCATTCCCCCTCTTCATGGTAAACCTTGTAAAATAAGAGAGAATAGCCATAAGTATTGAGATATAATGTATAATAACAGCCCATAATGCAATAAATATTGATATAAAAGCATGATGCAAAATGGACGTATCAACTCCCCCAAGCTTAGACCTCGCTTGTCCTCAAGCGGAAGCCAAAATCGAAAAATATGTCCACATGTTTAGAGATAGAGGTGTCAATAAAAATAAAATACGGACATGAGGGCATCATGATCATTCTTATAACAACAACATAAATAGATTTTATCATATGATTTCCTATGCTCAAGTAACGATCAATTCACAATGTCAAATATGGTTTAGAAACTTCAGTGGAAGCTAACAAACTATAATCTCAGTCATTCAAGCAATTGCAATTTATCATAACATCAGAAAGAGTCGAGAATAGAGCTTTTCAGCAAGTCCACATACTCGACTATCATGTAGTCTTCTACAATTGCTAACACTCATGCAATACTTGTGGTTGTGGAGTTTCAACCTGACACTGAGAAAGATAGGGGCTTATTGTGTTGCCTCCCAACGTATTCACCTTTAGGTGATGTCAACAATAATAACCCATGCTAACTTACATCCAATTGGATATATATATCATGATCTTTCAAACACGAGGAGCTTGCCAAAGGATAAAATGAAAAAGGGAAAGCTGGGGATCACCTTGACTCAAGCAAAAAGTAAAAACATAAAGTAAAAGATAGACCCTTCGCAGAGGGAAGCAAAGGTTGTCATGTGCGTTGAGGGTTGGATTCACAAAATCTTAATGCAAAATAATGTCACTTTATATTGCCCCTTGTATGTGGACCTTTATTATGCAGTCCGTCGCTTTTATTGCTTCCACAACAAGATTGTATAAAGCTTATTTTCTCTGCACTAATAAGTCATACATATTTAGATAGAAATTTTTATTGCCTGCAACATGACAACTTACTTGAAGGATCTTGCTCAATCCATAGGTAGGTATGGTGGACTCTCATGGCAAAACTGGGTTTAAGGATATTTGGAAGCACAAGTAGTATCTCTACTTGGTGCAAGGAATTTGGCTAGCATGAGGGGGAAAGGCAAGCTCAACATGTTTGGAAGGTCAATGACAATATACTTTAACTGAGATTTGAGAAAACATAAACCATTACGTTGTCTTCCTTTTCCAATGTCAACTCCTTTAGCATGTCATACTTAATGAGTGCTCCCAATCATAAAAGATGTCCAAGATAATATATTTGTATATGAACCTCTCTTTCCTTATTACTTCCTATTAATTGCAACGATGACCAAAATTACGTTTATTAACTCTCAACAACTTTTATGCCTCATACTTTCTATGTGTGAAGTCATTGAGGGAGTCCTGGATTAGGGGGTACCCGGACAACCGGACTATATACATCGTCCGGACTATTGAAGCGTGAAGATACAAGACTCAAGACTTCGGCCCGTGTCCGGATGGGACTCTCCTTTGCGTGGAAGGCAAGCTTGGCGATCCGGATATTGTGTTTCCTTCCTTGTAACTGATTCCATGTAAACCCTAGCCCTCTCTGGTGTCTATATAAACCAGAGAGGTTGGTCCTTAGAAGGCCGATCACAATTACAATCATACCATCATAGGCTAGCTCTTAGGGTTTAGCCTCTACGATCTCGTGGTAGATCTACTCTTGTACTACCCATATCTTCAATATTAATCAAGCAGGAAGTAGGGTTTACCTCCATTGAGAGGGCCCGAACCTGGGTAAACATCTGTGTCCCTTGCTTCCTGTTACCATCAGCCTAGATGCACAGATCGGGACCCCCTACCCGAGATCCGCCGGTTTTGACGCCGACATTGGTGCTTTCATTGAGAGTTCCTCTGTGTCATCGCCTCAAGACTCGATGGCTCGCCTCGTCGTCAAGGACAACATTACCTCAGGGGGAGCTCTGGCTGTAGGCCAAAGACTCCGACTTGGCGGCTTTATCATGGCTGCCCCATCGGCGGTTGCGCCAACGATGGCCTCTCGGGTCATCAAGCATAACCTTCACGTCATTTCGGAACTCGCCGAACAGATGGATCCGATGGAGCTCTCCTCCCTTAATGAGCTCTTGGATTGCACCGCCGCTCTGGGAGTCGCTACAGACTATGACCGGATCGGGCTTAAACCCGACCAAAGGGACATCAGATCCCCGCCGGCCACCCATGAGATAGCGGTAGTGGAGGAACCACACACGGATTGCCCCTCAACTTTGAGGATGAATTACGTTCGAATCACCGAACTCCTTGAGCCAAACACCTGCTCAAAGGAAGACATGACCCGGGTCCCGGACTTAGAATCGGGCATTGGGCCGAAGAAATTGGACAGCACTCCAGATCCCGAGTTGTCGGGCTCGGAACCTCCCATGCACGTGGGTGCTAGATCGGATCAGAATCCAGATTTAGCTAACAACACCCACCCGGACTTAAACCGTCTCTCCCGCGTCAGGAAAGAGCCCCAGGAGACAGTACATCGCTACTAGGCCAGATTCCTCCTTGTGTTAAACAAGGTCAAGGATTGCCGCGAGGAGGACGTAGTCTCGCTCTTCTGCAAAAATTGCATGAACAAAGGAATCCTTAATGCTATAAGTCGCCGTGACATAGTACACTTTGTGGACTTGGCAACCACAGTATGGAAGTACTGTGCGATGGAAAGTGCCTGGAAAACCCGAACATGATTTTGGGATAGTACGACTCTTACCAAAACCTTTGTCCGAACTAAACGGGCGAACTCTCGTAAGTCAGCCGATCCAATTCCCAAGAAACCAAAGCTCGTCCCGGGGCGGGGAACCATATTGGAAGAATGGCTCAATGGGCCATGTAAACTCCACAACACTCCAGACATAACACCAACTCATAGCCTTAGAGCATGTTGGATACTCCGGCAGGTTGAAAAAAGTGGCGAGGATCTTTTTGCAAGCCATAAAGCAGAACAACATCCCGCCAACGAACACAATATGGTATTAACAGTCTTCGAGACTTTCGCCTCAAACAATAGGCGCAAGCGAGCTCATCGAAGCTCTGCTGAAATTTGCCATGTGGCAAAGATAAATCCCTGGAACGACACTGCTATAACTTTCAATGCCAGTGATGAACCTCAATTCCAGACTGTCCGGGCACCGGCCGCTCTGGTCCTTAGCCCAATTGTGGACGGCTTTCAGCTCACTAAAGTACTCATGGACGGCATAAGCGGATTAAACTTGATCTATGAAGAAACGCTCAACAAGATGGAAATTGATAAAGGCCGCATTAGGCAAAGCGGCACCACCTTCAGGGGAATCATTCCCAGTCGGGAAGCGCGGTGTGCGGGAAAAATCACACTCGATATGGTATTCGGCACCCCGGAAAATTACAGGTCCAAAGAAATCACATTCCAAGTGGCTCCTTTCAGCAGCGGATACCACGCCCTTCTAGGGCGGGACGCGTTTACGAGCTTTCAAGCCATACCCCATTATGGGTACATGAAGCTTAAAATGCCCGGGCCCAATGGAATCATCACTCTAGCCAGTGATCCGACGTCGCACTTCGCACCGAAAACAAAACCGCAACACTAGCCCTGGAAGCATTATCCGAAGCCCTAGCAGCCGAAGAATTAAGAACGCTGCGGGCCACCATGGATAGGGACGACATGATACTTGACAAGCGACCCAAGTCCACCTCATTTAAACCCGCAGACGAAATAGTCAAATTCCAAGTCCATCCAACAGACCCCACGAAGACAGCTTCCATCGGGACACAGTTGAGCCCCGCAATGGATGCCGCATTACGAGACTTTTTATGCGAGAATTGGGACATTTTCGCCTGGCACCCATTGGACATGTCGGGCGTCCCGCGTGAATTGGCTGAACATAGCCTTAATGTACTAAAGGGATACAAACCTGTCAAACAAACCCTAAGGCAATTTTCAGAGCCCAAACGACAAGCAATGGGGGAAGAGCTAGCCAAGCTACTCAAGGCCGGATTCATCAGACATATTAAACATCCGGATTGGCTGGCAAACTTGGTAATGGTACCAAAGAAGGACAAATCCTGGCGTCTATGCGTCGACTTCAAAGACCTCAACAAGGCTTGCCCCAAGGATCCCTTTCCCCTCCCTCGCATCGATCAGATTATCGATGCCACAGTTGGACAAGACTCGCTGTGCTTTCTCGACGCATACTCTGGATACCATCAAATAAAGATGGCAGAGTCTGACCAAGCTGCAACAGCTTTCGTAACGCCATATGGCCCTTTTTGCTTCAATACTATGCCTTTTGGGCTTAAGAATGCCGGTGCAACCTATCAACGCATGATTCAAACATGCCTGGAAAAACAAATTGGCAAAACAGTGGAGGCATATGTGGACGACGTGGTCATAAAAACAAGACACGTCGAAACCCTAATAGATGACTTGAGGCTTACATTCGATAACCTCCGGACATACGACATCAAGTTGAATCCGGAAAAATGTGTTTTCGGCGTCCCCTCAGGGAAACTGCTGGGCTTCATTGTTTCCAATAGAGGAATTGAAGCGAATCCGGCAAAAATCCTAGCTCTGTCGCAGTTGGCTATACCAACAGACCTGAAGCACATCCAGAAACTAGTTGGATGTGTGGCCGCTTTGAGCCGCTTTATCTCCAGGTTGGGAGAAAAGGCATTACCCCTTTACCACCTCCTTCGGTGCACCGAACACTTCGTGTGGACGGATGCAGCCGCGACCGGACTCGATGAAATAAAGACCTTACTGGGCAGTAATCCAGTCCTAACAGCTCCAAATATCGGCGAGCCTATGCTACTGTACATTGCTGCAACACATCAAGTGGTAAGCGCAGTGCTCGTCGTCAAACAAGAGGTGGACGGATACAAATTCCCGCTTCAAAAGCCGATTTATTACGTATCCACGGTCCTCACCCCATGCAAATCCAGATACCCACACTATCAAAAAATAGCATACGCGGTCTTCATGGCATCTAGGAAGCTGCGACACTACTTTCAAGAGTGTTCGATTACGGTGGCCTCCGAAGTACCACTCAATGACATAATAAATAACCGTGACGCTACGGGCCGGATTGCTAAATGGGCTATTGAGCTCCTTCCGTTTGACATAATATACAAACCACGGCGAGCCATCAAGTTGCAAGTACCAGCTGACTTTGTCGCCGAATGGACAGAAGCCGAACTCCCTAAAGAGTACGGCGCGTACTCCAACTGGATCATGCACTTCGACGGCTCTAAAATGCTGGCCGGATTGGGAGCAGGTGTAGTCCTGACGTCTCCCACCGGAGACACGGTCCAGTATGTCCTCCAAATATTATACACAGACTCCAACAATGCAGCCGAATACGAGGCTCTGTTGCACGGTATTCGGATGGCAGTCTCTATGGGCATCCAGCGCCTGGAAGTGCGCGGGGATTCGAACCTTGCAATATCACAAATAAACGAAGACTTTGATGCCAAGGATCCGAAAATGGCGGCCTACCGTAATGCCATCCTCAAAATGTCAGCTCGGTTCGAGGGGCTCAAATTCCACCATGTGGCTCGAGAAAACAATCAAGCGGCGGACATCCTCGCCCGCATCGGCGCTAAACGCGACCCTGTCCCACCTAACATATTCCTGGAAAGGTTGTTCAAGCCATCCGTGGTATGGGAAGGGGAGTCCGGCAATACTAGCACGGATCCGAACACACCCCCAGATTCCGAGCCATCAGACACAATCGGAGGCTCTGCCAACGAAATAACACCTTCGGCCCATGAAATCATGGCCGTAATCGCCCCGTGGACTGAGCCTTTCTTGGCCTACCTAAATAGGCAGGAGCTCCCCGAAGAGCAAAATGAAGCACATTGCATCGTCCGGTGTTCTAAAGCTTACAAAGTCCATGAAGGGGAACTCTACAAGAAAAGTGCTACCGGAGTGCTCCAAAGATGCATCTCTGAAGAGGAAGGGTGGCAGCTCTTGGCTGAAATCCATGCCGGACTGGGCAGGCACCACGCCGCGGCTTGAGCACTAGTCAGCAAGGCCTTCCGTACAGGCTTCTATTGGCCGACGGCCCGAGCAGACGCACAGGACCTTGTCCAACATTGCGTCGGTTGCCAGCTTTTTGCCAATCAGAGTCATATGCCCCCTACCGCTCTCCAAACAATCCCCATAACTTGGCCCTTTGCGGTCTGGGGGCTGGATATGGTCGGACCTCTTAAAGGGGGAAGCCATAAGAAAAAAATACTTACTGGTCATGGTGGACAAGTTCACCAAATGGATAGAAGCCAAACCAGTCAAAACGGCCGAATCCGGACAAGTAATAGACTTCATATCCGGGGTCGTACACCGCTACGGTGTCCCCCACAGCATCATCACTGATAATGGCTCAAATTTCACAGCCGATGAAGTGAAAACTTGGTGCAGAAAAATGGGCATTAAGTTTGGTTACGCTTCCGTCTACCATCCCCAAACAAACGTCCAGGTAGAGCGGGTAAATGGTCTCATCATGAGCGGCATCAAACCCAGACTAGTGCGATCCTTGACAGAGTCGGATACGCACTGGGTCGAAGATCTCGACTCCATACTCTGGGGGCTGCGGACCACGCTGAATCGCACTACCGGATATACACCATTTTTATGGTATACGGCACGGAAGCAGTACTACCCTGCAACATAATACATGATTCACCACGCGTACGCATGTACGAAGAGAAGGAAGCCGAGTTAGATTGGGAGGATAACTTGGTTGCCCTGGAGGTGGAGCGTGACCTCGCAAAAGCCCGCTCCACATTCTATCAGCAGCAGGCTCGACGATATCAAAGCAGAGAAGTGTGGGCCAAAACTTACAATATTGGCGAGCTCGTTCTACGCCTACCGGATAAGAAGAAGGACAAGCTCAAACCCAAGTGGGAAGGTCCTTTCGTCATTGACAAAGTACTCACCGGAGGAGCGTACCGCTTACGTAATGCATCCGATAACAGACTCGAGCCGAACCCATGGAACGCGGCCAGACTCCGGAGATTCTACGCCTAACGCCAAACTCAGTGTTTGTCTCCTTACCCCTCCTTTTTAATTATGCTCCACCCCTTTTCCTTTCTCGACCTTTTTCCTCTTCACACAAAGTATTTAATACAGTGCGGACTCCCGGATCACTCCGGCCGCACTATGTGTGTAAGCAATACCTGGGGGCTTCCTATATATGGAAGCTAAAAATAATTACTCAAATGGCTTTTCGCCCATCACATATGCGTTTCTTTTTTTTCATATGTGCCTTTTCTTCACCATTATATGCATCGATATGACTTAAGATGTGGCCAAGCTGGGTTGCCTGGCTCTTGTGTTTATGCCCTATGTTGGTGTCAAAACCGGCGGATCTCGGGTAGGGGGTCCCGAACTGTGCGTCTAGGCGGATGGTAACAGGAGACAAGGGAGACGATGTTTTTACCCAGGTTCGGGCCCTCTCGATGGAGGTAAAACCCTACTCCTGCTTGATTGATATTGATGATATGGGTAGTACAAGAGTGGATCTACCACGAGATCAAGGAGGCTAAACCCTAGAAGCTAGCCTATGGTATGATTGTTGTAATGGTTGTTCGTCCTACGGACTAAAACCCTCCGGTTTATATAGACACCGGAGAGGGCTAGGGTTACACAGAGTCGGTTACAATGGTAGGAGATCTACATATCCGTATCGCCAAGCTTGCCTTCCATGCCAAGGAAAGTCCCATCCGGACACGGGACGAAGTCTTCAATCTTGTATCTTCATAGTCTTGGAGTCCGGCCAATGATGATAGTCCGGCTATCCGGACACCCCCTAGTCCAGGACTCCCTCAGTAGCCCCTGAACTAGGCTTCAATGACGATGAGTCCGGCGTGCATATTGTTCGGCATTGCAAGGCGGGTTCCTCCTCCGAATAATTCATAGAAGATTTGGGAACACCAGGATAGTGTCCGGCTCTGCAAAATAAATTCCACATTCCACCGTAGAGAGAATAATATGCACACAAGTTCAATCTGCTGACGTATTTTGTGGCATGACGTCACGCCACTACCAAGCCTTTACTTGAATCGTTTTTTATTATACCACCTCAGCGTGTTTAGCGAAGCGGTTTCCTTGGCACGTCTTGTCAAAGCAGAGATCGTGTTCCCCTTATTCCGGGATTCCCATCAATACGGACGTGGGTAACCCAACCACGCCATTGATTGTGGCGCTTGGGAGATAAGCGAGTTTTACCAGACCGGTGGGGATGCATAGTCTTCGTCCGCCCATATATAAGGGGATAAGGATCCGCCTTTTTTACCTACGCCTTATTCCTCCTTTGCTTATCCATCTCCGCGCACTCGAGCTCCAGCGCCCAAGTTCGCACATCTCGTCTCAACCTTCTCCAGCCATGTCCGGAGCGGGAGGCAAGTGGATGGCCTCCTCCGTTACGGAGGGGCACATCGAGAAGCTGCGCGGCGCCGGATACCTTTCCAGCGACATCGCGCACTGGCTGCCCGATGAGGGGCAGCTCATCCCCACTCCCAGGCCTCATGAGAGGGTCGTATTCCTTCCCCACTTCCTCCGCGGACTGGGCTTTCCGTTGCATGCCTTCGTCCGGGGGCTCATGTACTACTATGGCCTGGACTTCCACGATCTGGCGCCGAACTTCATCCTCAACATCTCGGCATTTATCGTCATGTGCGAGGCCTTCCTCTGCATCTGGCCCCACTTCGGCTTGTGGCTAAAGACCTTCAATGTCAAGACGAAGGTAGTGAAGGGCGTCCAAGCGGAGTGCGGAGGCGCCATGGTGGGCAAAATGCCCAACGTCACCTGGCTCGAGGGGGCCTTTGTGGAGTCCGTCAAGGGGTGGCAATCGGGGTGGTTCTACATCACCGAGCCGCGTGATCCTAAATGGGCAACAGCCCCCCGAGTTCAGATCTGGTATCCCCATGCAGCTCACCTCCTGAAAAGAGAAGGGTTTGCTATGGGGTAGTTCGGAGGAGCTGACAGGACTCCAGTCCTGTCTCCAGACCCTGGTGAACAAGAAGCTTAAGCTTGTCAATGTGATCCCGGTCATGCTCGTCCGCTGGATTCTCCCCTGCCAACAGCGGGCCTTCAATTTGTGGGAGTTCGATTCGGCACAGCACCGGACCCTGAGCGGGCTCTTTGACACGACGTACGAAGCTGCCTGGAGGGTGTTGTTCAAGGGCGGAGAAGCCCCCGCGTCTGCAACCGAAGATCGCGGATTCAGCACCAAGCGCCCGGCCGGTGAGGTAAGCTTTGTTATCCTTTACGGGACACTTATTTCTTTCATAGTTTGACTCTATGTGGGATCTAAAACTCCCAATGCCTTTAACAGGACTGGCAGAGGACGTCCGGACAGGTAGACTGTCCGGCTCCCCTTCCCGAAGACCCAGCGGATGCTCGTTTAATGGGGCTGCTAGTCCCGGCACTTTATGTGGTGCCGGAGAAGAAGGCCAAGAAGAAGGCCACGGGAACTCGGAGGAGTTCCCGGCGCCAGGTGATATCGGACTCATCGTCCGATGGCTCCAAGGCGGACTCCTCCCCCGAAGACGAGGAGGAGAAAGAAGACTCTCCCCAAGAGGGGGGAGAGAGGAAGAGGAAGGATTCCCCCACAAGGGAGGCCGAAGGGTCCAAGAAGGGGAGGACCCTTCCTCCGGACGGCTCTGCCAACGCCGACGGTGGCGACGAGGAGTGGCCCTCAAGGGCCAAGCCCCTGGCGAGATCGTAAGTATCCGGATTCCTGAGTGATTTATAATTTTTCTTTGTGCCGCGTAGTGTCCTTCTAATGCCGCATACAACCTGCATTCCGGTCGAGGAGGATCTACCCGCTTCATCGAGCGGGTCCTTGGCTCCATCGGATGTGGATTCCATCCCGACCGCCTCCACCCCTCGTGACGCTGAGGACGCCGAGGTGGGATCCCAGGAGGGGACCCGCCAGGAGAGGGAGGCTCCGGAGGTGCCGCAAGGCAGCCTCCCGAACTTTGCACCGGACTCCGTGCCGGAACCCGCAAAGGTGCACTAGGGCAGGCTGGATGCTGAGAGGCTTATCACGGACGCGCCGCCGGCGGGCAAGGAGTATCGTACGCCCGAAATGTACTATAAGAGTGTCCTGAAGGGTGCCCGCAAGATTGCGGATGAGTGCCCCAAAGATGTAATTATTGAGTAAACTCGCAATGTGTTATCCTGTGCGCTGAAAACTTTGTTCGTATGCGCTAAGCAACGCTTATTGATTTAAAATATTACCTTCTGTGTGGCCGTTTATTAAATCTGAGAGATGGCAAGTCATCGGCTTCAGCCCCCATGCCACGAGTGCTGGGGTGTTCGGGATAAACTTGAGCACTCTTGTTCCCATTTTTTGGTCCATCTAGGGAGGCGCTCAACACAACGAACAAGGCAACCGGACTTATAATGCTTGAACACTCTCACTTAGCCATAGAATTCTATAATTTTAAATTTTGGCGAAGCCCCTAGTATTCGGAAGACCGAGTTCGGGGCGCTATCCACGCCTGGGCCGGACGAAGCCGGTTCCTCGCTCTAAGCGGCATAAGTCTTTAAGGACTCGAAAAGACCTCTCGAACAGCGACCAGCTCTCGCCTTATCATGACAGTCAGTTTTAGCTTTCTCCACTGAGGCGCTCACCCAGCTCAACCGGGGCGCAATCACAGTGGTTCTCCCAGTGCTACCTTAGCCGATAGAACGGAACGTAAGGTACCAAAACATGGGAGCCGGGCAAACCCAACTATTGACCCAAGACATGATTCAGAGCCGATGCATATAGTGCTATAAGTTCGGGGTGCCGCACTTGTGAAAGTGTTCGGACTTATCACACCATAATGCGGGGAACATAAGCCCCTGGTGTATTCGGCCGTACCAAAGTGTACGGATGCAAGATGTCATAAATGAACATATATAAGAAAAGGAATGCAATTATAAGCGAAAAGTGATGCATTGTTTATTCAAGGAATTTTGCCATGAGTGCAGAACAATACAAATAGTGCGGTAAGCAAGGGATTGGACTATTTTAAACATGTCCCCCTCCAGGGGTGGGCTGCGGACTGGTGTATTTAACAAATTTAATGCTCATAATGGAGACCACCTGAGTGTTCGTCGTAGCCTTTGTGCCTCCCTGGCTGTTGCATCGTGAGTTTGGCAGATCTACTCCCGGACAGGGCCTCTGGTGAACGGAGTCCTGTGGAAAAATAAAAAAAAGAAGAAAAAAGAGTGACACACTTGGGAGCCCCTGGTGTGGTTAAGCCGCACTCTGGGCCTGTCGTGGTCGTGCCCCTCCCCCTATGCCCATGGTATCTCCAGAGCGTAATGATGTACGCGAAGAGCTAGTCTTGCAATCATGCAAGGGCTGGGGTTGGGGCCGCATTGCTACGCGTGCTCGGAACGTGCCAGGTGGTCTTGATTGATGTTACTCCGGGCGCGTTTGGCCATGTCCGGTCGTTTAACGGCTAGACTCAAAAATTGCCTTAAAAGGCTGCTCTGTACTTCTGCCGCGAGAGCCGCTGTGTGTTCCTCTGTTCGGAGGGAGCGTTCAGTATTTCCATTGACCGTGATGACTCCACGAGGGCCTGGCATCTTGAGCTTAAGGTATGCATAATGCGGCACCGCGTTGAACTTTGCAAACGCGGTTCGTCCGAGTAGAGCGTGATAGCCACTACGGAACGGGACTATGTCGAAGATTAACTCCTCGCTTCGGAAATTATCCGGGGATCCGAAGACCACTTCCAGTGTGACTGAGCCTGTACAATTGGCCTCAACACCTGGTATGACGCCTTTGAAGGTCGTCTTTGTAGGTTTAATCCTTGAGGGGTGTATGCCCATCTTGCACACTATATCCTGATAAAGCAGGTTCAGGCTGCTGCCGCCGTCCATCAGGACTCCAGTGAGGTGAAATCCATCGACGATTGGGTCTAAAACCAATGCGGCGAATCCGCCATGGCGGATACTGGTGGGGTGGTCCCTCCGATCGAAAGTGATCGGGCAAGAGGACCATGGATTGAACTTCGGGGCGACTGGCTCCATCGCATATACATCCCTAAGTGCACGCTTCCGCTCCCTCTTGGGTATATGGGTTGCGTATATCATGTTTACCGTCTGCACTTGTGGGGGGAAGCCCTTCTGTCCTCTATTGTTCGGCGGCCGAGTCTCCTCCTCGTCATCGCTGTGCAGCCCCTTGTCATTGTTTTTGGCAATTAACTTGCCTGCCTGCTTGAATACCCAACAATCCCTGTTGGTGTGGTTGGCTGGCTTTTGAGGGGTGCCATGTATCTGGCAAGAGCGGTCGAGTATTCGGTCCAAATTGGACGGACCCGGAGTGGTTCTTTTGAATGGCTTCTTCCACTGACCTGGTTTAGAGCCTCAGAATCCGGCGTTGACTGCCGTATCCTCATTGTTATCGCCGTTAACACGGCGTTTGTTTTTGTTTCGACGCGACCTGCCATTGCGGTCCTTAGTGTCTGGACTACCAGCATTTTTGCTGAGGTTGTTGCTGCGGGCTAGCCAGCTGTCCTCCCCCGCACAGAAGCGGGTCATGAGTGATGTGAGGGCTGGCATGGATTTCGGCTTTTCCTGTCCTAGGTGCCGGGCCAGCCACTCGTCGCGGATGTTATGTTTGATGGCTGCGAGGGCCTCTGCATCCGGACAATCGACGATTTGATTTTTCTTTGTTAAGAACCGTGTCCAAAACTGTCTGGCCGATTCGTCTGGCTGCTGAATTATGTGGCTTAGGTCGTCGGCGTCTGGTGGTCGCACATATGTGCCCTGGAAGTTGTCGAGGAATGCGGCTTCCAGGTCCTCCCAACACCCAATTGACTCTGCGGGCAAGCTGTTAAGCCAATGCCGAGCTGGTCCTTTAAGCTTGAGTGGGAGATACTTGATGGCGTGGAGATCGTCGCCACGGGCCATATGGATATGAAGGAGATAATCTTCGATCCAAACCGCGGGGTCTGTTGTGCCATCGTAGGATTCAATGTTCACGGGTTTAAACCCTTCAGGGATTTGATGATCCATTACTTCGTCTGTGAAGCATAGTGGGTGTGCGGCGCCTCTATATTGAGCAATATCACGACGTAGCTCAAGAGAGTGTTGTCTGCTGTGTTCGGCCCGGCCGGAGTTGCTGTATCCGGCGCGACAGTAGTCGTCGTGGGTCATGGGGCGCCCACGTGATCCGTAGATAGATCTTGATTGTTTTGCCTTGTCCTCCAATATGTCTCGCAAGTCCGGCGCATTCCCTCGTGGCTTCGTACTTTTCGAGCGATGCCGGGTTACGGTCCTGATGGAGGGCCTAGATGCCTCTCTGTCGCGGCCACAAGGTGGTCGGTCTGCCGTATTGTGCGCTGGTGATGAAGGTTTATATGCCTCCTCCTTAATCGGGGGAGCAACTTGCGTTTTGGGTAGCTTTTGGAGGGGCGTTCGAGTTCATACTCTTCGGCCGCCAGGACTTCAGTCCATCTGTCGGCTAGCAGATCTTGATCAGCTTGAAGCTGTTGCTGCTTTTTCTTTAGGCTATTTGCTGTGGCCACTAGCCTGCGTTTAAAATGCTCTTGTTCGACGGGATCCTCAGGCACAACGAATTCGTCGTCGTTGAGGCTTGCCTCATCTCCGGAGGGAGGCATGTAATTATCATCCTCAACCTCTTCATCTGCCGCTCTCTCGTGAGGGCTGGCTTCTGCATCCTCCTGCGCTGAATCTTGCTGGAGGGGGTTGTCTTCGGCACTCTCTAGGGTGTTATTATCTCCGGTGCCGGAATCTCCATTCTTGCTGTGGCGGGATTTAGAGCGGCGCCGCTGACGTCGGCGCTTGGGCTGTTTCTTAGGGGAACCTGCCTCCGCTGCTTGTTCGCCATTCCCGTCCTTCGGGATGTCCACCATGTATATGTCGTATGACGAGGCGGTCTTCCAGTGCCCCGTAGGCGCTGGTTCTTGATCGTCTCCGGCATCGTCGTCCATACCGTCGATGTCTTCGGAGTCATAGTCTAGCATGTCGGTTAGATCGTCGACAATGGCTACAAAGTGGGTGGTGGGTGGGCCTTGAATTTCTTCGTCGTCCGCATCCCAACCATCCTGACCGCAGTCCGGCCAGGGCTCTCCTGATAACGAGAGATGCTTTAGCGAATTCAAGATGTCACCAAAGGGTGAGTGCTGAAAGATGTCCGCAGCGGTGAACTCCATGATCGGCGCCCAATCGGATTCGGTTGGCAGGGGCGCTGGAGGTTCGGAGTCCGGCAAGGAGTCCGGCACCTCAGAGTCATGAGCTTTGCCAGGGACAGGGTCAGTGTTCGGCTCCATCGCCGTAGAGATTGCAGCTCCCGAGGCGGTGTCCAGCCACCCGTCCTCGATCTACGCGGTTGTCTCCGAACTATAGGTCGGAGCGGACTCGTGTGCGGCCTCCAAGGTACTGTCCGGCAGCAGAGCTAAATCATGCCCATCGCGACAGTGCGACACACTCGGCTGTGGCTCGAATCCATCGAAGATCAAGTCTCCGCGGATGTCAGCCGTGAAGTTTAGGCTTCCAAATCTGACCTGATGGCCAGGGGCGTAGCTTTCGATCTGCTCCAGATGGCCAAGCGAATTGGCCCGCAGTGCAAAGCCGCCGAACACGAAGATCTGTCCGGGGAGAAAATTCTCACCCTGGACTGCGTTGTTGTTGATTGAAGAAGACATCAAGCCTATTGGCGATGACACAGAGGAACTCTCAATGAAAGCACCAATGTCGGTGTCAAAACCGGCGGATCTCGGGTAGGGGGTCCCGAACTGTGCGTCTAGGCGGATGGTAACAGGAGACAAGGGACACGATGTTTTTACCCAGGCTTGGGCCCTCTCGATGGAGGTAAAACCCTACTCCTGCTTGATTGATATTGATGATATGGGTAGTACAAGAGTTGATCTACCACAAGATCAAGGAGGCTAAACCCTAGAAGCTAGCCTATGGTATGATTGTTGTAATGGTTGTTCGTCCTACGGACTAAAACCCTCCGGCTTATATAGACACCAGAGAGGGCTAGGGTTACACAGAGTCGGTTACAATGGTAGGAGATCTACATATCCGTATCGCCAAGCTTGCCTTCCACGCCAAGGAAAGTCCCATCCGGACACGGGACGAAGTCTTCAATCTTGTATCTTCATAGTCTTGGAGTCTGGCCGATGATGATAGTCCGGCTATCTGGACACCCCCTAGTCCAGGACTCCCTCACCCTACATTCCCGTTAATTCGGCTAGGGCATAAGGGGAGCACCTCTGCGATTGTTACTGCCGGTTCAGCCGGATGTGTACCTCAGACTGGGTGAAGCCGAAAGCTAGTTTCCTTAAGAGAATATTCGATCGGTGAACAAAAGATGTATTCGTTTATTACAATGTAAATCCCCAGAAGTCTTATATCCTGGGCCATCATTCGCAGTCCAGACATGTGCATCGTCGCATGCATACCCAGGGAAAGGAACCCCTAACGGAACTATTCTTCCTGGAAGATGTTTCTTACTATCCATGTAATATAACATAACTAGTTGGGTACTTGTCTGTTCAAGCACTTATGACCCCTACGCCTAGTTTCCACGCATACCCCGGTTTTGTATAACCAAGCGGGTATTCAGACACACCCCGGACTGTAGGATCCGGGGGCTGAAGCGAAAAGGTCCGCCATGACAAATGATTTTAATCCGGCTAGGGACTACTTATGTCCATTAAATTACACAGTCATTTAGACTGACTATATTCCTCCTCTATACCATCCAACATGCTATCTAACTTACAATCCTGTTGAGAATGCTTGGCGGCTAACGCTACCTGGTCATATACCAGACTAACGGGAATTTCTTGCCCATCTGGCCCCGCCGGTCCTACTTCGGCCATATGGTTCGGGTCCAGCTTGGTGTAGCGCGTCTTCATCATTGCCTAGGCTTCTCTTGCACCTTGCCAACAAGCTGATATCTTCCACAACCGGAAGTGCTGCCGGGCTCCTTGAAGCAGATCCACAAGCTCCCCCATGCCATTTGGCAGGAAGCTTGATGGCCACAAGGCCTGAGCAACGCCGAGCATCACCTGCCGAGCTCGCTCATGCAACTGTGAAAGTTCTTGTAGTACCTCGCCCGCAGATGAGGGCATCTCCTCCTTGGGGCGACCCGTTAACATTCCTACAAGCAAAATTCTTTCAATACACTTCCTCGCCGAACTGTAATATAGTTCGTCTGGGCACTCACCGTAAATACCGCATCGAAGCCTTCTGTTCTCCTTCACGGAGTCCGCCAGCTGAGCACGGACGTCTTTTAATTCCACGTCCAGCCGGATATTGGCATCTTGAAGATTGTTCTTCTCCTGCCTAACTTGCGTAAGAATGCGCTCGCCAGCCTTTAGCTACCTTTTGAGATGCGAGTCGTCATCCGTTACGCCCTCCGGATTCACCCCGGGATTGTTTGCAGAATTTTCTGATAGACAAGTCATACCAGCCGTTTACTACCTAGTGCATCTTCGTACAATTGAGACAAATGTTACCAGATGAGGCCTTCTGGGATTCCTCTAACTTGGCAATCGTGTCCCTCAGCTGGGCCTTGCATTCCTCCAACTCCCGAGCCAATTGTTCATTCTTATCTACAAGGACCTGCAAATAAATTGATCCTTAAAACAGTTGTTTCAACCATTTCAAGTCTCAGGGGCTACTGCTATACATGCTTATCAAAATTTCTTACCCGTATATCTTTGGTATACTGGTCCGTCGCTCGGGCAAGCCCGCCTTGAGCTTCTCGGATGTATGCATCCCCCGAATTAAAGGCATTAAACGCCTCTTCGGAAAAGATGTTGTTTCGAAGCACGGCCCTCCGGCGCCGGTGACTCATGGCGCTCTCCACTTCGGAGTTCGTGGCCGAAAACATATCCGCGTCCTTTGTTGGAGAACTATGCGGTACAGGCCCCGTGTCCGCCTCCGCCCTCAAAACCGGTTCCGGAACCCGGCTGGTGGAGGTGTGATTGGCAGGATCCCCGCATATAGTCCGACTGCTCCTTTTCCTGCTAGGATACGAAGGGTGCTGTTATACTTCAAATACCATAATCACATGACAAGTTTTTTCTTTACCTCTACAGTGGTGTGTCGACCCTCACCGCCTTCCTCTTGAACCTGCCCGATCCGGACGCCCGTGTTCGACGAGTCCCTAGGGGCTCGGCCCCGCGCTCCGACCGTTGTCTCTGCAAACAGCACGACACCTCAAGGGTAAGGCATGATACCTGAGGGGAGTCCTCTTCGGAGGATAGGGTTTTTAGTTTGGTACACGCGACACAGGAAGCAGTCCGGGATAGTCGGCAATAATGGCCATTGAGGCACCATCACAGCTCGCTTGATAAAATACCCCGTTGACAAGCTCCATAGTAATATCTGGATCTTCTTCGAGTCCTAGATCTAGGGCCCTTCCGGGGTCCTCTGGCTGCGGGGAGGGGCTGAAGATTCCTTCTACGGCCCTCCTTAGTTCCTGCTCGGAAACATTGATGTGAGTAATCTTAGAAGAAAACGCTAAAGTAAGTGAATCAGGGAAAGGAATGACGACTTACCCACTCTGGGGGGTTGTACATGGAGAATCCGTCCCGTGGTTTAATGCGAAGGAATTTTTCCTCTTCCCCTTTGTATAAATCGGACAATATCCTTGCCAGAGCAGTGGCGGAGTCCGGACCCTTACGGCCGCAGCAGGTGGCGTCGTCTTCACCGTTGAAGTGCCACATGGGCTTCCCCCGATATTGAAGCGGTTGCACTCCCCGCATTATGCATATTGCCATGACCTTGACTATCGTCAGTCCGGATTTGGCCAGTAACTTTATCTTGCTCATCAGGAAATGTATTTCCCTGGTATCCTCCTCTTGGGGGCCCCGGGGGCGCCACCTTAGTTCGGTGGGGCGTTACTAAACTTGGGGAGACCTGTCCGGACTGGATCCGGAAGGGGAACGTCATCAATATAAAACCACTCTGAAGGCCAGCTTTCGGGTGCCTTCTAAGGAGTGCCGGATAGGTATCCGGTCTCGGCATACGCTTCGTCCCCGCCCACTTGACATAGGGATTCTCCCTGGTTGCGGGGGACAAGACAAAACAACTTCTTCCATAAACCGAAGTGAGGCTCGCAGCCTAAAAATAGCTTGCAAAGGGCAACGTACCCTGCTATGTGTAGTACGGAGGCAGGGGTAAGGTTGTGCAACTGGAGACCATGGAACTCCAGGAGCTCGCGAAGGAACGGGTCTATGGGAAACCCGACGCCCCTTAGCAGATGCGGGATGAGGCATATTCGCTCCTTTGGAGATGGATTAGGAGATCCCTCCGCTTGTTCCCCTCCGTTATAAGTGGCTATCCCGGCTCGAACGGGGACCATGAACGCCGGTGGGAGAAACCCTTGGGTTTGTAACTATATCAAACGGCTATGAGGAACTGAACACTCTTAGCAATCCACTGGCTTGGAGTGAGGAGAGCAAGCAGAAGAGCTGCGACGATCGGCCATGTGGGAATGGTTCTTTCCGGAACACTCTGTTGGATGCTTGATCGAGGGGGGAGAGTGAGCTTTGGATCTGAGAATCCCCGTCTCTTCAAATAGAGGTCAGCCTAAAGGATTGAGGGTGGCGAATGCAAAAATGCCCCGGCTCCTCGCATTCGCTCGACACCTGGAGATGGTCATTACTGAGGCACGAAAGCCGAGGAGCACAACATTGATGGGAAGCCGGACACTATTCGTCGTAACAGGTACTTTGGACTATTCGGAGATGGAACACGCCTTGCAATGCCGAAGACAAGACTGCACGCCGGACTCATCGTCCTTGAAGCCTAGTTCAGGGGCTACTGAGGGAGTCCTGGATTAGGGGGTATCCGGACAGCCGGACTATATACATCGTCCGGACTATTGAAGCGTGAAGATACAAGACTCAAGACTTTGGCCCGTGTCTGAATGGGACTCTCCTTTGCGTGGAAGGCAAGCTTGGCGATCCGGATATTGTGTTTCCTTCCTTGTAACCGACTCCATGTAAACCCTAGCCCTCTCCGGTGTCTATATAAACCGGAGAGGTTGGTCCTTAGAAGGCCGATCACAATTACAATCATACCATCATAGGCTAGCTCTTAGGGTTTAGCCTCTACGATCTTGTGGTAGATCTACTCTTGTACTACCCATATCTTTAATATTAATCAAGCAGGAAGTAGAGTTTTACCTCCATCGAGAGGGCCCAAACCTGGGTCAACATCTGTGTCCCTTGCTTCTTGTTACCATCATCCTAGACGCACAGATCGGGACCCCCTACCCGAGATTCGCCGGTTTTGACGCCGACAGTCATCACTAACCATATGATCAAAATGAACTCTTTTATTCTTTCTACTTTCTCAAGATCATAGCAAGATAGCAAAGCCCTTGACTCAACACTAAACTTTATTATAGATAGCTCACGGACTCGATTACATAAAGAGATCACAAAGCAAAAGTCAAAACTACTTGATACTAAAACTTCAATCTACTAGATCAAGATACTACTAAAGGGATCGAACTAAATAAAACGGTAAAGATAGGAGTGTGATGGTGATGCGATACCGGGGCACCTCCCCCAAGCTTGGCAGTTGCCAAGGGGAGTGCCCATATGATTATGTCCTCGGAGGTGATGGAGGTGGTGACGAGTATGGTGGATAATTGCACATCGAGCGTAAAAGCTCCTCCAGCTTGTGGATAATGCCCTTGAGTCCGGCAATATGATCCTTTAACAAGATATTCTCCTGCGTGAGATACTTGTTCTGTATGCGAGCTAACTCAATCATCTTGAAAGCTTCAATCTCTGTTGGAGTAAAGAGGTTAGGTAAAGGTTGACGGATGTCTTCTTCTTTCACCGCCGGAGCTTGAACCTCCATGGCCTTCTTGATCCCTTCATCCTTGGTGATCTCTTCTGGTTCTTCTCTTTTCAGCTCTATCTTCGATAGCCAAGCATCCTTATCTTCATTGTTGAAGGAGGGTGACGTCATGGTGCTCTAGATCTTCAACAGAAATAGCTGAAACGAAAACAGAGGATATTTGCATGATACGGTGGTCAAAACCTTCGGGAGTTTATATAATGAATTTTTACCGACCAAAATACGTAACGTGCAAGAAAACGGACTCCGGGAGGCACACGAGTTGTCCACGAGACAGGGAAGCGCGCCCAGTAAGGGTGGGCGCGACTACTTCTTTCTTCCTAAAATTCTGAAATATTCCAAAACTGATAAAAATTGCCATTAGAGTTGTTTTGAAGTCGGTTTACTTACCGTACCACATACCTATTCCTTTTTGGAGTCTGGAACATTCTGGAAAGTGTCCCTTATGTAGTCCTCCGGGGTTACGGTTTCAATAATATTAGTTTCAACATTGATAGGATTACCTGAGATATAGTGTTTAATTCTTTGACCGTTCACCACCCTAGGACTTGTGCCTTTGAAGTTGTTGATTTTTATGGCACCAGAACGATAGACCTCCTCGATAACAGGACCTTCCCATTTAGAGAGAAGTTTTCCTGCAAAAAATCTTAAACGAGAGTTGAATAATAACACATATACACCTACGTTAAACTCGCGCTTTTGTATCCTTTTATCATGCCAGCGTTTGACTTTTTCTTTGAATAGCTTGGCATTCTCATAGGCTTGAGTTCTCCATTCATCAAGTGAGCTAATATCAAATAACCTCTTCTCACCGGCGAGTTTGAAGTCATAGTTGAGCTCTTTAATAGCCCAATATGCTTTATGTTCAAGTTCAAGAGGTAAATGACAAGATTTTCCATAAACCATCTTATAAGGAGACATCCCCATAGGATTTTTGTATGCAGTTCTATAGGCCCATAATGCATCACCAATTTTTTGGACCAATTCTTTCCAGATCTATTGACAGTCTTTTGCAAAATTAATTTGAGCTCTCTATTGCTCAACTCTACTTGACCACTAGACTGCGGATGATAAGGAGATGGGATTCTATGATTAACATCATACTTAGCAAGCATCTTACGAAAAGCACCATGAATAAAATGTGAACCACCATCAGTCATAAGATATCTAGGGACTCTAAACCTCAGAAAAATAACTTCTTTAAGCATTTTAATAGAAGTGTTATGATCAGCACTACTAGTTGGAATAGCTTCTACCCACTTAGTAACGTAATCAACATCAACTAAAATATTGTATAAGCATTAGAGGCAGGAAAAGGTCCCATATAATCAAAGCCCCAAACATCAAACAGTTCAATAACAAGAGAGTAATTCATAGGCATTTCTTGACGTCTACTAATGTTACCAATTCTTTGACATTCATCACAAGATAAGACAAACTTACAAGCATCTTTGAAGAGAGTAGGCCAATAAAAACCAGATTGCAGTACCTTGTGTGCAGTTCTATCTCCAGCGTGGTGTCCTCCATATGATTCAGAGTGACACTTGCGTAGGATCTGTTCCTGTTCATGCTCAGGCACACAACGTCTAATAACACCATCTACTCCTTCTTTATAAAGGTGTGGGTCATCCCAGAAGTAATGTCTTAAATCATAAAAGAACTTTTTCTTTTGCTGGTATGTGAAACTAGGAGGTATAAATTTAGCAACAATGTAATTAGCATAATCAGCATACCAAGGAGCAGTACGAGAAGCATTAACGACCGCTAATTGTTCATCAGGAAAGCTATCATCAATAGGCAGTGGGTCATCAAGAACATTCTCTAACCTAGACAAGTTGTCTGCAACGGGGTTCTCAGCTCCCTTTCTATCTATAATATGCAAGTCAAATTCTTGGAGCAAGAGAACCCATCTAATGAGTCTAGGCTTAGCATCTTTCTTTTCCATAAGATATTTAATAGCAGGATGATCAGTGTGAATAGTAACTTTGGAATCAACAATATAAGGTCTAAACTTATCACATGCAAACACAACTGCTAAGAATTCTTTTTCAGTAGTAGCATAATTTCTCTAGGCAGTATCAAGAGTCTTACTAGCATACTGGATAACATTCAATTTCTTATCAACTCTTTGCCCTAGAACAACACATATAGCATAATCACTAGCATCACACATAATTTCAAAGGGTAAATTCCAATCAGGCGGCTGAACGATAGGTGCAGTGATCAAAGCTTTCTTAAGTATTTCAAATGCTTCTACACAATCATCATCAAAGACAAAAGGAATATCTTTTTGCAATAAATTAGTCAGAGGCCTAGAGATTTTAGAAAAGTCCTTAATGAACCTCCTATAAAAACCGGCATGACCAAGGAAACTTCTTATACCTTTTATGTCCTTGGGACATGGCATCTTTTCAATAGCATCAACTTTAGCTTTATCAACTTCAATACCTCTCTCGGAGATCTTGTGCCCCAAGACAATGCCTTCATTAACCATAAAGTGACACTTTTCCCAATTCAGGACGAGACTAGTGTCTTCGCATCTCTGCAAAACTCGGTCAAGGTTGCTCAAGCAATCATCAAAAGAGGATCCATAAATGGAGAAATCATCCATGAATACCTCACAAATCTTTTCACAGAAGTTAGAGAATATAGCCATCATGCATCTTTGAAAGGTAGCAGGTGCATTACATAAACCAAAAGGCATACGTCTATAAGCAAAAGTACCAAAAGGGCAGGTAAAAGTAGTTTTTGGTTGATCCCCCGCTGACACAGGTATTTGAGAGAAACCAGAATAACCATCTAGAAAGCAGAAATGTGTGTGTTTGGATAGTCTTTCTAGCATTTGATCAATAAAAGGTAAAGGGTAATGACCTTTCTTAGTAGCTTTATTTAATTTACAGAAATCAATTACCATCCTATAACCTGTAATAATTCTTTGCGGGATCAATTCATCTTTATCATTAGGAACAACGGTAATACCTCCCTTTTTTGGAACACAGTGGACAAGGCTTACCCATTCACTATCAGCAACGGGATAAATTATACCTGCCTCAAGGAGCTTTAGTATCTCCTTTCTTACCACTTCTTTCATCTTAGGATTCAATCTTCATTGAGGATCTCTAACTGGTTTAGCATCGGCCTCCAAATTAATTTTATGTTGGCATAACGTGGGACTAATGCCCTTAAGATCATCCAGAGTATATCCAATAGCAGCGTGGTGCTTCTTCAGAGTTTTCAATAATCTTTCTTCTTCTTGTTCTGAAAGGTTAGCACTAATAATAACATGATATATTTTCTTTTCATCAAGATAAGCATACTTAAGATTATCAGGTAATGGTTTGAGTTCAAAAACGGGAACACCCTTGGGTGGAGGGGGATCCCCAAGAATTTCAATGGGAAGGTTGTGTTTAAGCATGGGTTCCTATTTAAGGAACACTTCGTCTATTTCCCTTCTTTACTTCATAAACATATCATTTTCATGGTCCTAGCAAATATTGTTCTAACGGATCAGTAGGGGGCACGACAATAGAAGCAAGACCAATAATCTCGTCCTTACTAGGTGATTCTCTATCATGAGGTTGACTATGGAACTTAGCAAAATTAAATTCATGACAGTATTCAAGAAGGGTCTACCAAAAATAATGGGACAAAAGTCATCTTGTGGGGAACTAAGAATAAGAAAATTAGTAGGGTATTTAACCTTCCCACACAAGACTTCAACATCTCTAACTATCCCAATTGGTGAAATAGTATCTCTATTGGCAAGCTTGATAGTAACAGCAATACCTTCCAACTCAACGGGTGCAATATCATGCATAATTTCTTTATATATGTCATAGGGTATTGCACTAGCACTAGCACCCATATCACATAAGCCATGATAACAATGATCTCCTATTTTAACAGAAATAACATGCATGCCTACCAAAGGTCTATGTATCTTAGTATCTGGTCTAACAATATTAGCAGTCTCACCATAGAAATAAATAACATGCCCATCTAAATCATCATCCAAGAGATCTTTAACCATAGCAATAGTAGGTTCAACTTTGATTTGCTCAGGAGGTGTATAAGTCCTAGTATTACTCTTACGAACTACAGTCGAAATTTTAGCATGATCCTTTATCCTAACAGGAAAAGGAGGTTTCTCAACATAAGTAGTAGGAACAATAGGATCACTATAGGTGACAGTCTTTTCTTCAACTGTAATAGGTGCAACTACTTTTACTTCAATGGGAGGATTATATTTAAACCACTTCTCTTTAGGGAGATCAACGTGAGTAGCAAAAGATTCACAGAAAGAAGCTACTATCTCAGAGTCAAGTCCATACTTAGCGCTAAATCAACGAAAAGCATCGGTATCCATAAAAGATTTAACACAATCGAACTTAGGTGTCATACCTGACTCCTTACCATCATCGGAACCCCAACCTTCAGAGTTGCGTTTAATTCTTCCAAATAAGTCCCATTTGAAATCAATAGTATTCAGCATATAAGAACCAGCGCAGGAAGTATCGAGCAGGTTGCGATCATTGAGAGAAAGCCGAGCATAAAATTTTTGAATAATCATTTCCCTGGAGAGCTCATGATTGGGGCATGAATATAACATTGACTTAAGCCTCCCCCAAGCTTGAGCGATGCTTTCTCCTTCGCGAGGCCAAAAATTACATACGTAATTACGATCACGATGAACAAGATGCATGGGATAGAACTTCTGGTGAAATTCCAACTTCAATCGTTTATAATTCCAAGATCTCGTATCATCACATAGCCTATACCATGTTAATGCATCTCCCTTTAAAGATAAAGGGAAGACCTTCCTTTTGACAACATCATCGGGAATACCTGCAAGCTTAAATAATCCACAAACTTCATCCACAAAGATAAGGTGTAAATCGGGATGCAATGTTCCATCTCCTGCAAATGGATTAGCTAGCAGTTTCTCTATCATACCCAAAGGAATCTCAAAGTAAATATTTTCAAAAAGTTCAGTAGGTTGAGGAGCAACTCTTTGCTCTTCTGGTCGGGGTGAAGATACCCCGAACAAGCCCCTCAAAGGATTAGTTTCCATAGTAACAAGTGACAGAAAATTTCAGCACACTATATAAATGTTTCCTTACCAAGTTCCACTCACCAAAAGCGCTACACTCCCCGGCAACAGTGCCAGAAAAGAGTCTTGATGACCCACAAGTGTAGGGGATCTATCGTAGTCCTTTCGATAAGTAAGAGTGTCGAACCCAACGAGGAGCAGAAGGAAATGATAAGCGGTTTTCAGTAAGGTTTTCTCTGCAAGCACTGAAATTGTAGGTAATATATAGTTTTGTGATAAGATAAATTGTAACGAGTAACAAGTAAATAAAGTAAATAAAGTGCAACAAGGTGGACCAATCCTTTATGTAGCAAAGGATAAGCCTGGACAATTTCTTATAATGAGGAAGGAGCTCCCGAGGACACATGGGAATTATCGTCAAGCTAGTTTTCATCACGCTCATATGATTCGCATATGGTACTTTGATAATTTGATATGTGGGTGGACCGGTGCTTGGGTACTAACCTTTCTTGGACAAACATCCCACTTATGATTAACCCCTATTGCAAGCATCCGCAACTACAAAAGAAGTATTAAGGTAAACCTAACCACATCACTAAACATATGGATCCAAATCAGCCCCTAACGAAGCAATGCATAAACTAGGGTTTAAGCTTCTGTCACTCTAGCAACCCATCATCTACTTATTACTTCCCAATGCCTTCCTCTAGGCCCAAATAACGGTGAGGTGTCATGTAGTCGACGTTCACATAACACCACTAGAGGAAAGACAACATACATCTCATCAAAATATCGAACGAATACCAAATTCACATGACTACTAATAGCAAGACTTCACCCATGTCCTCAGGAACAAACGTAACTACTAACAAAGCATATTCATGTTCATAATTAGAGGAGTAATGATATGCATTAAGTATCTAAACATATGATCTTCCACCAAGTAAACCAACTAGCATCAACTACAAGGAGTAATCAACACTACTAGCAACCCACAGGTACCAATTTGTGGTTTGGATACAAGATTGGATACAAGAGATGAACTAGGGTTTTGAGAGGAGATAGTGCTGGTGAAGATGTTGATGGAGATTGACCCCCTCCCGATGAGAGGATCGTTGGTGATGACGATGGCGATGATTTCCTCCTCCCGGAGGGAAGTGTCCCCGGCAGAACAGCTCTGCCGGAGTCCTAGATTGGTTCCGCCAAGGTTCCGCCTCGTGGCAGTGGAGTTTCGTCCCGTAAGCTTGCCCATGATTTTTTCCAGGGTAAAAGCCTTCATATAGCAGAAGATGGACACCGGAGGGCCACCAGGGGGCCCAGGAGACAGGGGGCGCGCCCAGTAGGGGTGGGCGCACCCCCACCCTCCTGGCCAGGGTGTGGGCCCCCTGAGGTGTTTCTTCCGCTCAATAATTCTTATTAATTCCAAAAATAAGTTTTGTGGAGTTTCAGGATTTTTGGAGCAGTACAGAATAGGTTTCCAATGTTTGCTCCTTTTCCAGCTAGAATTCCAGCTGCCAACATTCCCCCTCTTCATGGTAAACCTTGTAAAATAAGAGAGAATAGCCATAAGTATTGAGATATAATGTATAATAACAGCCCATAATGCAATAAATATTGATATAAAAGCATGATGCAAAATGGACGTATCAGCTTCATATGATATGCATTACCGAGAGAGCCCAGATATACCTATCCGATACTCGGAGTGACAAATCTTAATCTCGATCTATGCCAACCCAACAAACACCTTCATAGATACCTGTAGAGCATCTTTATAATCACCCAGTTACGTTGTGACGTTTGATAGCACACAAGGCATTCCTCTGGTGTCTGGGAGTTGCATAATCTCATAGTCGGGGGAATATGTATTTGACATGAAGAAAGCAGTAGCAATAAAACTGAATGATCATTATGCTAAGCTAATGGAAGGATCTTATCCATCACATCATTCTCCTAATGATGTGATCCCGTTCATCAAATGACAACAGATGTCCATGGCTAGGAAACTTAACTATCTTTGGTCAACGAGCTAGTCAAGTAGAGGCATACTAGGAACACGATGTTTTGTCTATGTATTCACACATGTATCAAGTTTCTGGTTAATACAATTCTAGCATGAATAATAAACAATTATCATGAATAAGGAAATATAAAATAACATATTTATTATTGCCTCTAGGGCATATTTCCTTCATGCGGAGGTAGAAATCAAGAAGGAGCATCAAGTGTTGATGGTTAACAAGACCACTAGTTTCAAGAAGAAGGGCAAGGGCAAGAAGGGGAACTTCAAGAAGAATGACAAGCAAGTTGTCACTCCCGGGAACAAACCCAAAGCTGGACCCAAGCTTGAAACTAAGTGCTTCTACTCCAAAGGGACTGGTCATTGGAAGCGGAACTGCCCCAAGTATTTGGTGGATAAGAAGGATGGCAAAGTGAACAAAGGTATATTTGATATGCATGTTATTGATGTGTACCTTACTAATTCTCGTAATAGTGCCTGGGTATTTGACACCGGTTCAGTTGCTCATATTTGTAACTCGAAACAGGGACTACAGATTAAATGAAGATTGTCTAAGGACGAGGTGACGATGTGCGTCGGGAATGGTTCCAAGGTTGATGTGATCGCCGTCGGCACGCTACCTCTACATCTAGCTTTCGGATTAGTTTTAGACCTGAATAATTGTTATTTGGTGCCAGCGTTGAGCATGAACATTATATCTGGATCTTGTTTAGTGCGAGACGGTTATTCATTTAAATCAGAGAATAATTGTTGTTCTATTTATATGAGTAATATCTTTTATGGTCATGCACCCTTGAAGAGTGGTCTATTTCTGTTGAATCTCAATAGTGATGATACACATATTCATAATATTAATATCAAAAGATGCAAAGTTGATAATCATAGTGCACCTTATTTGTGGCACTGCCGTTTGGGTCATATCGGTGTAAAGTGCATGAAGAAACTCCATAAAGATGGAGTTTTGGAATCACTTGATTATGAATCATTTGATACTTGCGAACCATGCCTTATGGGCAAGATGACTAAAACTCCGTTCTCCAAAACAATGGAATGAGCTAATGACTTATTGGAAATAATACATACCGATGTATGCGGTCTAATGAATGCTCAGGCTTGATATGTCTCCAACGTATCTATAATTTATGAAGCATTCATGCTATTTTATTATCTGTTTTGAATGATTACGGGCTTTATTATACACTTTTATATTACTTTTGGGACTAACCTATTAACAGGAGGCCCAGCCCATATTGCTGTTTTATTGCCTGTTTCAGTATTTCGAGGAAAAGGAATATCAAACGGAGTCCAAACGGAATGAAACCTTCAGCAGCGTTATTTTTTGGAAGAATATGATCCGGGACACTTGGAGTTCACGTCAGAAGATCCTCGAGGAGGCCACGAGATAGGAGGGCGTGCCCCCCCCACTGGGCGCGCCCCCTGTCTCGTGGGCCCCTGAGCACCTCCCGATCGACTTCTTTCGCCTATATAAGCCTACGTACCCTAAAAACATCGAATATCAAGATAGATCGGGAGTTCCGCCGCCGCAAGCCTCTGTAGCCACCAAAAACCTCTCGGGAGTCCGTTCCGGCACCCTGCCAGAGGGGGAACCCATCACCGGTGGCCATCTTCATCATCCCGGCGCTATCCATGACGAGGAGGGAGTAGTTCACCCTCGGGGCTGAGGGTATGTACCAGTAGCTATGTGTTTGATCTCTCTCTCTCTCTCGTGTTCTCTCTATGGCACAATCTTGATGTATCGCGAGCTTTGTTATTATAGTTGGATCTTATGATGTTTCTCCCCCTCTCTACTCTCTTGTGATGAATTGAGTTTCCCTCTTGAAGTTATCTTATCGGATTGAGTCTTTATTTGAGAACACTTTATGTATGTCTTGCCGTGTTTATCTGTGGCGACAATGGGATATCACGTGCCACTTGATGGATGTTTTGGTGACCAACTTGCGGGTTCCGCCCATGAACCTATGCATAGGGGTTGGCACACGTTTTCTTGACTCTCCGGTAGAAACTTTGGGGCACTCTTTGAAGTACTTTGTGTTGGTTGGATGAATTTGAGATTGTGTGATGCATATCATATAATCATGCCCACGGGTACTTGAGGTGACAATGGAGTATCTATGTGACATTAGGGTTTTGGTTGATTTGTGTTTTAAGGTGTTATTCTAGTACGAACTCTTTAATAGATTGATCCGAAAGAATAACTTTGAGGTGGTTTCATACCCTACCATAATCTCTTCGTTTGTTCTCCGCTATTAGTGGCTTTGGAGTGACTCTTTGTTGCATGTTGAGGGATTGTTATATGATCTATCTATGTTATTATTGTTGAGAGAACTTGCACTAGTGAAAGTATGAACCCTAGGCCTTGTTTCCTATCATTGCAATACCGTTTACGCTCACTTTTATCATTAGTTACCTTGCTGTTTTTATATTTTCAGATTACAAATACCTTTATCTACTATCTATATTGCACTTGTATCACCATCTCTTCGCCGACCTAGTGCACCTATACAATTTGCCATTGTATTGGGTGTGTTGGGGACACAAGAGACTCTTTGTTATTTGGTTGCAGGGTTGTTTGAGAGAGACCATCTTCATCCTACGCCTCCCACGGATTGATAAACCTTATGTCATCCACTTGAGGGAAATTTTCTACTGTCCTACAAACCTGTGCACTTGCAGGCCCAACAACGTCTACAAGAAGAAGGTTGCGTAGTAGACATCAAGCTCTTTTCTGGCGCCATTGCCGGGGAGGTGAGTGCTTGAAGGTATATCTTTATATCTTGTAATCGAATCTTTTTGTTTCTTGTTTTATCACTAGTTTATTTGATAAAAGAAAACTACAAAAAAATGGAATTGAGTTTCTCTCATACGCTTCGTCTTTTTAATATCTTACGTGAGTTTGATGGAAAGGAAAATTGTGCTCAAGTGCTAGAAGAAGAGTGCATTAAAATGCTTGGTACTGAATCTTTGAATGATGAGCATGATTGCAATGTTGTTAGTATGAACTCTTTGAATATCCATAGTACTAATGATGATTGCACTAGTTATGATGAAAATGTCTCTTATAAGAATGTTGATTTTTGTGGAGTAGATTGGATTTGCAAGTACACACCAAATAGGGAAGATAGTTTTTGCAAGAGGCATAAATATTTAGAAACTAAAGGGTTGCAATAAAGGCTAGACAAGAGTGCGGAGAATTTAAGATATCTTTACCGTTGTGAATTTTGCAATGAACGGGATCATTTACATCTCCAATGCAAATTGTTTCATGATCGAATCGTGTCCAAAAATTGTGATGATTTGATCTCCCTTGCTCATTACAATGAACTTAGATTGCTTTTGGGTTGTGAAGAATTGAAACGTTCAACTAAGTTTATTCCAAAATTTAATCTTGGGCATTTCCTTGATATTGATCTAGAGACGATTTATATGTTTTGTGCGGTAAATTGCATTGAAAATCCTTATATTTCCAATTACCTAAAGAAAATAAAGCAAATAGAAGATGATGAGAATACTAATGAAAGGGAAGAGACTTCCCAATATCCTCCTATTATTTCTGATGACGAATCAGGTAACGAGGAGGAGCTTTATATTCAACCAATCTCGTCAATAAGGAGCTCAAAGAGGAAGGTTGAACCCACAAATAATGTGAAGAAGAAAAAGAAAAGAAGGAGCAACAAAGGTAGAAAGGTATCCCTCCCAAATGATGTTGCTCCTACTACTCATTGTGATGATGATAATTACTATACTATTGGTGCTATCCATATTTTTAATAATGAGAGTGATTATGCTTATGATGTGAAAGGGCCCAAGCTTGGGGAAGCTATGTTTGATGAGGATGAAATATTTGAGAATATATTTGCTGGAATTAATGTTTGTCCCAAGCTTGGGGATGCTATGTTTAATGAAGATGATATTTTTAGCATCCCAAGTTTCAATATGCAACGTTGTTATGATGATAGCATGCCTCTTACCTATGATGATTATATTGATGAAAGTGGGTTTGGAAGAGTGTCAACTTTAGGAAGTAGTTATCCCACTATTTTGGAGGATGTTGAATTTTATTGTGATGAATACGAAAGTGGATTTGGAAGAGTGTCAACTTTATTTAGTGATTCCACTATCTTGGGAGAGGTTTCAGTCGATTATGATGAGAACGAAGTTGCTACTTATGATGATTATTGTGATGAAACTTATTCTATAAAAAGTAGTGATGATTATATTTATAAAACTTGTCATGATTATGATTACCCTTTTTCTGAACATTACTCTTTTAATGTGGAAACAATTTTTAGTGTTCAAGTCTCTTATGATACTCCCACTATTCCGAATGAGAAGGATTTTGCTTATGTGGAGAGTAGTAAATTTTCTATGCATGTAGATCATGAAAACAATGCTTTAGGTGCTGGTTATATTGTTGAATTCATTCATGATGCTACTGAAAACTATTATGAGGGAGGAATATATGCTTGTAGGAATTGCAATAATGTCAAGTTTCCTCCCTATGTGCTTAAAATTTTGAAGCTATTCTTGTTTTACCTTCCTATGCAAGTTGATTATTGTTTCCATAAGTTGTTTGCTCACAAAATCCCTATTCATAGGAAGTGGGTTAGACTTAAATGTGCTAGTCATATGCTTCATGATGCTCCCGTTATGTTTCAATTCTTATCTTTTATGTGAGCATCATTGTCATCATCATGCCTAGCTAGAAAGGCATTAAAGAAAAGCGCTTGTTGGGAGACAACCCAATATTTACCTTTACTGTTTTTGTGTGTCCACATGATTATGCTACTGTAGTAATCATGTTTTATAGCTTTTGTTTCAATAAAGTGCCAAGTAAGCCTTTAGGATAACTTACGGTGATAGTTGTGTTGATCCTGCTGAAAATCAGAAACTTTTGCACCCAGTAAATTAGTTTTGTTAATTCACAGAAACGTGCTTCTGATCTGATTCTTTCTGATCTGGATTGGTACACAAATTTCTTAGGACATCCTAATTTGGTAGAATTTTTGTAGTTCCATAAGTATACGTTTGATACAGATTACTACAGACTATTCTGCTTTTGACAGATTCTGTTTTCTATGTGTTGTTTGCTTATTTTGATCAATCTATGACTAGTATTAAGTGGTATGAACCATAGATAAGTTGGAATACAGTTGATATTACACCAATATGAATTTAGAATGAGTTCACTACAGTACCTAAGTGGTGGTTTTATTTCCTTATACTAACGGAGCTTACGAGTTTTCTGTTGAGTTTTGTGTTGTGAAGTTTTCAAGTTTTGGGTAAAGATTCGATGGACTATGGAATAAGGAGTGGAAATAGCCTAAGCTTGGGGATGCCAAAGGCACCCCAAGGTAATATTCAAGGACAACCAAGGGCCTAAGCTTGGGGATGCCCCGGATGGCATCCCCTCTTTCGTCTTCGTTCATCGGTAACCTTACTTGGAGCTATATTTTTATTCTCCACATGATATGCGTTTTGCTTGGAGCATCATTTTCTATTGTTAGTATTTGCTTTCTGTTATTTATAATAATGTTTTGCATCTTTATTTTCAATAAAAGGTCAAGGATAGCCTTTGCCATGCTTATTTTGCTAGTATACATGTTGCTGTTTGAAAACAGAAAGTTTACCGCTGTTGCAAAAATTCCCTAGAAAAGTCAGAGCATGATATAATGTTGAAACTTTTTGCATAATGAGCTATGATAAGTTTACTACAGTGGGAATTTTATTTCATAATTTTTGGAGTTATGTAAGTATTGATACTCTTGCATTCTTTACAGACTGTACTGTTTTGGTAGATTGCTGTTATGTTTGCATTGTTTGCATATGTTTGCTTGTTTAATGATTCTATTTGAGGATAGGAGTATTAAATATGCAGAGGCATTTAGTATGCAATGTTGAATAATAATTTTAGTGATTTGTTACAGTAGAAAATTATAAGGTTTTGCATTGGTTTATACTAACCTATCTCACGAGTTCTTGTTAAGTTTGGTGTGGATGAAGCTTTTGAGAAATAGAGAAACCATGATATTAGAGGAATTAAGGAGACACAAAAGTTCAAGATTGGGGATTCCCAAGGCACCCCAAGATAATATTTCAATAAGTCCCAAGCATCGAAGCTTGGAGATGCCCCGGTAGGCATCCCACCTTTTTTCTTCAACAACTATCGGTTAGTATCGGTTGAGCCTAAGTTTTTGCTTCTTCACATGAGTTGTGCTATCCTTGCAATGTCATTTTATTTTGTTTTGATTTCTGTTTGATTAGAGTATCAAGATCTGAAATTCTTAAATGAGAGAAAGTCTTCGCATAGTTACATAATTATTTAGCTACTCATTGATCTTCACTTATATCTTTTTGGAGTAGTTTGTCATTTACTCGTGTGCTTCACTTATATCCTATGAGTAAATTGTTGAATGAGTTGATTGTCATAAATCTGAAATTTTATATGCCTCATTTGCTTATCCCATGGGGAGTAATGACTTCACGTCTAAGAAGTAGAGGTTGTAAATTTATTGGAGGTTAGCAAGCATTGTATTGGTCATCTGAACAATTCATGAAAGAATATTGAAGGAAGAGAGATTTCACATATAAATATACTATCCTAGACATCTTTTATAATTGGGAGCACTCATTAAGTATGACATGCTAAAGAGTTGATGTTGGACAAGGAAGACAACATAATGGTTTATGTTTTCCGACATCTCAGTTAAAGTATATTGTCATGGATCATTCAAACATGTTGAGCTTGCCTTTCCCCCTCTTGCTAGCCAAAATTCCTTGCACCAAGTAGAGATACTACTTGTGCTTCCAAATATCCTTAAACCTAGTTTTGCCATGAGAGTCCACCATACCTACCTATGGATTGAGTAAGATCCTTCAAGTAAGTTGTCATCGGTGCAAGCAATAAAAATTGCTCTCTAAATATGTATGATATTTTGGTGTGAAGAAAATAGCTTTATACGATCTTGTTATGGAAGCAATAAAAGCGACGGACTGCATAATAAAGGTCCATATACAAGGGGCAATATAAAATGACGTTCTTTCGCATTAAGATTTTGTGCATCCAACCCTAAAAGTGCATGACAACCTCTGCTTCCCTCTACGAAGGGCCTATCTTTTACTTTATGTCTTTTACTTTTATGCAAGAGTCAAGGTGATCTCCACCTTTCCCTTTTTCATTTTATCCTTTGGCAAGCACCTCGTGTTGGGGAGATCCTGATATATATATCCAATTGGATGTAAGTTAGCATGAACTATTATTGTTGACATCACCCAAAGGTTAATACGTTGGGAGGCAACACTATAAGCCCCTATGTTTCTCAGTTTCCGATTGAAACTTCATAACCATTAGTATTGCGTGAGTGTTAGCAATTATAGAAGACTATATGATAGTTGAGTATGTGGAGTTTGCTATTCCTAAAAATAAGATGAATTGCAATTGCTTGATGACTGAGAATGAAGTTTGCTAGTTTTCAAGAAAGTTTATGGTCTATGCTTTAACATGTGAATTGCTTGTTACTTTATCGTGAGAAGTTTTATGAGATGAACTACTGTTATGACATACCATCATGCTAGAAAAGGTGATTGAAATTATCATTGATCAAACTTGTGCACCTTCTAGCATTCACACTTCATAAATTCTTTCTTTATCATTTACCTACTCGAGGACGAGTAGGAATTGAGCTTGGGGATGCTGATACGTCTACAACGTATCTATAATTTATGAAGCATTCATGCTATTTTATTATCTGTTTTGAATGATTACGGGCTTTATTATACACTTTTATATTACTTTTGGGACTAACCTATTAACCGGAGGCCCATCCCATATTGTTGTTTTATTGCTTGTTTCAATATTTCGAGGAAAATGAATATCAAACAAAGTCCAAACGGAATGAAACCTTCGGCAGCGTGATTTTTTGGAAGAATATGACCCGGGAGACTTGGAGTTCATGTCAGAAGATCCTCGAGGAGGCCATGAGATAGGAGGGCGCCCCCCTCCTGGGCGCGCCCCCTATCTCGTGGGCCCCTCGAGCACCTCCCGACCGACTTCTTTTGCGTATGTAAGCCTACATACCCTAAAAACGTCGAATATCAAGATAGATCGGGAGTTCCGCCGCCGCAAGCCTCTGTAGCCACCAAAAACCTCTCGGGAGTCTGTTCTGGCACCCTGCCAGAGGGGGAACCCATCACCGGTGGCCATCTTCATCATCCCGGGGCTATCCATGACGAGGAGGGAGTAGTTCACCCTCGGGGCTGAGGGTATGTACCAGTAGCTATGTGTTTGATCTCTCTCTCTCGTGTTCTCTCTATGGCACGATCTTGATGTATCGCGAGCTTTGTTATTATAGTTGGATCTTATGATGTTTCTCCCCCTCTCTACTCTCTTGTGATGAATTGAGTTTCCCTCTTGAAGTTATCTTATCGGATTGAGTCTTTATTTGAGAACACTTGATCTATGTCTTGCCGTGTTTATCTGTGGTGACAATGGGATATCACGTGCCACTTGATGTATGTTTTGGTGACCAACTTGTGGGTTCTGCCCATGAACCTATGCATAGGGGTTGGCACACATTTTCTTGACTCTCCGGTAGAAACTTTGGGGCACTCTTTGAAGTACTTTGTGTTGGTTGGATGAATTTGAGATTGTGTGATGCATATCGTATAATCATGCCCACGGATACTTGAGGTGACAATGGAGTATCTAGGTGACATTAGGGTTTTGGTTGATTTGTGTCTTAAGGTGTTATTCTAGTACGAACTCTTTAATAGATCGATCCAAAAGAATAACTTTGAGGTGGTTTCATACCCTACCATAATCTGTTCGTTTGTTCTCCGCTATTAGTGGCTTTGGAGTGACTCTTTGTTGCATGTTGAGGGATTGTTATATGATCTATCTATGTTATTATTGTTAAGAGAACTTGCACTAGTGAAAGGATGAACCCTAGGCCTTGTTTCCTATCATTGCAATACCGTTTACACTCACTTTTATCATTAGTTACCTTGCTGTTTTTATATTTTCAGATTACAAATACCTTTATCTACTATTCATATTGCACTTGTATCACCATCTCTTCGCCGAACCAGTGCACCTATACAATTTGCCATTGTATTGGGTGTGTTGGGGACACAAGAGACTCTTTGTTATTTAGTTGCAGGTTTGTTTGAGAGAGACCATCTTCATCTTACGCCTCCCACGGATTGATAAACCTTAGGTCCTCCACTTGAGGGAAATTTGTTACTGTCCTACAAACCTGTGCACTTGCAGGCCCAACAACGTCTACAAGAAGAAGGTTGCGTAGTAGACATCAAGGCTCGTGGCGGGTATCATTATTTTCTAACCTTCACAGATGATTTGAGTAGATATGGGTATATTTACTTAATGAAACACAACTCTGAAACATTTGAAAAGTTCAAAGAATTTCAAACTGAAGTGCATCGTAACAAGAAAAATAAAGTTGCTATGATCTGATCGTGGAGGTGAATATTTGAGTTACGAGTTTGGCCTTCATTTTAAACAATGTGGAATAGTTTCACAGCTCACGCCACCTAGAACACCACAACGTAATGGTGTGCCCGAATGTCGTAATAGATATGGTGCGATCTATGATGTCTCTTAACGATTTACCACTATCATTTTGGGGTTATGCATTAGAGACAGCTGCATTCACAATAAACAGGCACCGTCAAAATCCGTTGAGATAACACCATATGAACTGTGGTTTGGCAACAAACTTGAGCTATCGTTTCTTAAAATTTGGCGATGTGATGCTTATGTCAAAAGGCTTCAGCCTGATAAGCTTGAACCCAAATCAGAGAAGTGCGTCTTTATAGGATACCTAAGGAAACAATTGGGTACTCCTTCTACCACAAGTCCGAAGGCAAGATCTTTGTTGCTAAGAATAGAACCTTTCTAGAGAAGGAGTTTCTCTCGAAAGAAGTGAGTGGGAGGAAAGTAGAACTTGATGAGGTAACTGTATCTTCTCTCAATTTGGAAAGTAGCTCATCCGAGAAATCCATTCCCGTGATGACTACACCAACTGGAGAGGAAGTTAATGATAATGATCATGAAAATTCAAATCAAGTTGCTATAGAATCTCATAGGTCAACTAGAGCACGACCCGCGCTAGAGTGGTACGGTAATCATGTTCTGGAAGTCATGTTACTTGACCATGACGAACCTACGAACTATGAAGAAGCTATTATGAGCCCAGATCCCGATAAATGGCTTGAGGCCATGAAATTTGAGATAGGATCCATGTATGAGAAAAAAGTGTGGACTTTGGTGGCTTTGCTTGATGATCGGCGACCCATAGTGAATAAATGGATCTTCAAGAAGAAGACCCATGTTGATGGTAATGTTACTTTCTATAAAGCTCGACTTGTCGCAAAAGGTTTTCAACAAGTTCAAGGAGTTGTCTATAATGAGACTTTCTCACCCGTAGCGATGCTTAAGTCTGTCCGAATCATGTTAGCAATTGCCGCATGTTATGATTATGAAATCTGGCAAATGGATGTCGAAACTGCATTCCTTAATGGATTTCTTAAAGAAGAGTTGTGTATGATGCAACCAGAAGGTTTTGTTGGTTCTAAAGGTGCTAACAAAGTGTGCAAGCTCCAGCGATCCATTTATGGACTGGTGCAAGCATCTCGGAGTTGGAATATATGCTTTGATGAGGTGATCAAAGCATATGGTTTTATACAGACTTTTGGAGAAGCCTGTATTTACAAGAAAGTGAGTGGGAGCTCTATACCATTTCTTATATTATATGTGGATGACATATTGTTGATTGGAAATGATGTAGAAATTCTGAATAGCATAAAAGGATACTTGAATAAGAGTTTTTCAATGAAAGACTTCGGTGAAGCTGCTTATATATTGGGCATCAAGATCTATAGAGATAGATAAAGACGCTTGATAGGACTTTCACAAAGCACATATGATAGAGGCGAGGGTGTCCCGATCTTTCGATGAGATGATAACTATCGATTTGGTGGAGACGACTTTGATGATCCGACTACAAACGTGCACCACGTTGCACCTTAGCAATCGCTAAACCAACTCTGAGAGGTTATTGACCACGCCGGAGCACAATCAACCTGACCACGAAGGTCTATTCCTACAAGCAATCGAAGAACAAGCAAGAATATGATTAAGCAATCTGAATATTGCGAATATGGATGAAGTATTGATAGAAGTGGGGTTTCAAGAGCGGTCTTCGTCTGGTCGTTGGACACAAACGAAGTACACGAAGTTGCAGCAATGGCTAACTTTTAACTAAATAAAACCCAAAGTCTAAACGACACCCTAAGGGCTATATATATGGAGGAATAGGGGGGAATTTCGTGTCCCTTGAGGAAGGGGTCCGAAACCAACCCTATCTCTTGTTTCCCCACACATACGAACTCTAAAATTAGCCTATACTCAAGTATTTCGAAATTACATGGGCCTGGCCCAATAATAAGGTGACACAGCACCTAGAATAGCCTCTGGACAAAAGTTATGAAGTAGCATCTTGTATATTTCGTCCAAGGCTTCATGCACTCATTATGGTGGCTTCAACGTCCTGAACTCATTATTTGTAACTCTGTTCTTGTTCCCATTGCATATGCCATCATCTCCATGCTTGTTCTTGCTCCAATGTTCATCCTTTTTCCAAGCTAGGCCCTTCATTTGTAAGAAAAACAAATGTATCCAATTTAGGCAACATCATATTCTCATAAACATTAGAATCATTACCAAGAAACAAAAGTACCTGGTAATTTAATTGGCGTGCGTGAGCTCTAGTAATTGGTCCAGCATGTATAGCAGCAGGGGCTGCGGGTGTAACAATGGTATTGATGTCCTCATCATCCTCCCCTTCTTGAAATGAAGTCGTCCTCGACGGAAGCTCATCTTCCTGACCCAAATAAGGCTTCAAATCTGCAATGTTAAAAGTGTGCTAACCCCAAAATCTGTAGGCAGCTCAAGTTTATATGCATTATCATTTATTTTCTCTAACACCTTAAAAGGACCATCAACACATGGCATTAGCTTTGATTTGTGCAAATCAGGAAATCTATCCTTACGCATGTAACCAAACAAGATCTCCAGGTGCAAACACAACATGTTTTCTACCCTTATCTCCAGCAAGTTTATATTTAGCATTCATACGCTCAATGTTTTCCTTAGTTAACTCATGCATTTTTAAAATCAATTCAGCACGTTGTTTAGCATCAAAATTAACCTTCTCCGAAGATGTAAGAGGAAACAAACCAATGGGTGCACGAGGTAGGAAACTATACATAATTTCAAAAGGGCACATCTTAGTAGTAGAATGAAATGAACGATTATAAGCAAAATCAATATGAGGCAAGCATTCTTCCCACATTTTCTTATTATTCTTCAAAACAGCCCTAAGCATAGTAGACAATGTTCTATTGACTACTTCAGTTTGTCCATCAGTTTGGGGGTGACAAGTAGTACTAAAAGGCAGTTTAGTCCCCAACTTAGCCCATAAACATCTCCAAAAGTGGCTAAGAAATTTAGTATCACGATCTGAAACAATAGTATTTGGCACACCATGCAAGCGAATAATTTCACGAAAGAACAAATCAGCAACATTAACAGCATCATCGCTTTTATGACATGGTATAAAGTGTGCCATTTTTGAGAATCTATCCACGACAACAAATATGCTATCCCTCCCCTTCTTTGTTCGAGGCCTAAAAAGTCCATAGATATATCCTCCCAAGGAACACTAGGTACAGGCAAAGGCATATATAAACCATGAGGATTGAGTCGTGACTTAGCTTTTTGACATGTAGTGCAGCGAGCAACAAAGCGCTCGACATCCTGTCTCATCTTTGGCCAAAAGAAATGTATAGCAAGTACGTCCTCCGTCTTCTTCACGCCAAAGTGTCCCATTAGTCCTCCTCCATGCGCCTCCTGCAACAACAAAAGACGAACAGAGCTACCTGGAATGCATAGCTTGTTAGCAGGGAACACAAATCCATCATTAACGACGAACTTGTTCCATGCTCTTCCTTCTTTACAATTCTGCAATACATTTTTAAAAGCAGCATCATGCATATATTGATCTTTGATGGTCTCCAAACCAAAAATTTTGAAGTCAAGTTTTGAAAGCATAGTATAGCGACTAGACAATGCATCAACAACAACATTTTCTTTACCCTTCTTGTGTTTAATGACATAAGGGAAAGTCTCAATGAATTCAACCCATTTAGCATGTCTACCATTCAGTTTAGCTTGACTTTTAATATGTTTCAAAGGTTCATGATCAGAATGTATAACAAATTCTTTGGGCCATAAATAATGTTGCCATGTTTCTAAAGTCCGAACAAGAGCATACAATTCTTTATCATAAGTAGAATAATTCAGACTAGGCCCACTCAATTTTTCAGAAAAGTATGCAACAAGTTTGCCATCTTGTAAGAACACACCTCCTAATCCAATTCCACTAGCATCACATTCAAGCTCGAATATCTTATTAAAATCAAGAAGTTGGAGTAAAGGAGCATGTGTCAACTTATCTTTCAACACCGTGAAGGCTTCTTCCTGTGCGGTACCCCAAACAAAAGGCACATCCTTCTTTGTAAGCTCATTGAGAGGTGCAGCAATGGTGCTAAAATCTCTCACAAAATGCCTATAGAATCCAGCGAGGCCAAGAAAACTCCTCACTTGTGTGACCGTTTTGGGCTGCGGCCAACTCTCAATAGCTTCAATCTTTGCTTTATCAACTTCAATTCCCTGTGGAGTAACAACATAGTCAGGAAAAGACACTCGGTCGGTGCAAAAGGTGCACTTCCCAAGGTTACCAAACAAACGTGCATCACATAGAGCAATAAAAAACAACACGTAAATGTTCCAAATGTTCCCCCAAAGATCTGCTATAAATCAATATGTCATCAAAGTGAACTACCACAAATCGTCCAATGAAAGCACGTAAAACTTCGTTCATTAATCTCATGAAAGTACTAGGTGCATTAGTTAACCCAAAAGGCATGATTAACCACTCATATAATCCAAACTTAGTTTTAAATGTTGTTTTCCATTCATCTCCCAATTTTATACGAATTTGATGGTATCCACTATGCAAATCAACTTTGGAGAATATCGTAGAGCCACTTAATTCATCAAGCATATCATCTAGTCTAGGAATAGGATGACGATAACAAATAGTAATATTACTAATGCCTCTACAATCAACACACATACCCGACGTACCATCCTTTTTTGGCACGACTATAATAGGAACATCACAAGGACTAAGAGATTCGCGTATATAACCTTTGTCGAGCAGCTCCTGTACTTGATGCATAATCTCCTTCGTCTCCTCTGGATTGGTACGGTGTGGTGCACGGTTGGGTAGGGATGCACCGGGAATTAAGTCAATCTGATACTCAATCCCTCGAATAGGTGGTAAGCCTGGTGGCACGTCTTGTGGAAAGACGTCAGCAAACTCCTGCAAAATGTTAGTGACAGCAGGAGGCAAAGAGGAAGGCACGTCATCAAATAAAAATAATACCTCTTTGCACATAAAAGCATAGCAAACAAATTTGTTGAAATCTAGCTCATCAATATCGGATTTGGTGGCAAGTAAACATGCACTTATCAATTTAATTTCAGAAGCAACATTAGATGGTTTATTATTAGGCTTCATTTGTTGCTCAAATTATTTTGCCACAATCTAATTTTCACTCTTATTTTTCTCCTGTTTTGCTTTACTAGCTCTATTAATATCATCTTTCAAAATGGAATCAGGAGTCATAGGAAGCAAAGTAATATTTTAATCCTTATGAACAAGAGTATACTAATTGTTTCTACCATGGTGTACAGAATTTTTATCAAATTTCCATGGTCTACCAAGTAATTATTGGAAATATGCCCTAGAGGCAATAACAAATTAGTTATTATTATATTTCCTTGTTCATGATAATCGTTTATTATCCATGCTATAATTGTATTGATAGGAAACTCAGATACATGTGTGGATACATAGACAACACCATGTCCCTAGTAAGCCTCTAGTTGACTAGCTCGTTGATCAATAGATGGTTATAGTTTCCTGACCATGGACATTGGATGTCGTTGATAACGGGATCACATCATTAGGAGAATGATGTGATGGACAAGACCCAATCCTAAGCCTAGCACAAAGATCGTGTAGTTCGTATGCTAAAGCTTTTCTAATGTCAAGTATCATTTCCTTAGACCATGAGATTGTGTAACTCCCGAATACCGTAGGAATGCTTTGGGTGTACCAAACGTCACAACGTAACTGGGTGGCTATAAAGGTGCACTATGGGTATCTCCGAAAGTGTCTGTTGGGTTGGCACGAATCGAGACTGGGATTTGTCACTCCGTGTGACGGAAAGGTATCTCTGGGCCCACTCAGTAGGACATCATCATAATGTGCACAATGTGACCAAGGGGTTGATCACGGGATGATGTGTTACGGAACGATTAAAGAGACTTGCCGGTAACGAGATTGAACAAGGTATCGCGATACCGACGATCGAATCTCGGGCAAGTACTATACCGCTAGACAAAGGGAATTGAATACGGGATTGATTGAATCCTCGACATCGTGGTTCATCCGATGAGATCGTCGTGGAACATGTGGGAGCCAACATGGGTATCCAGATCCCGTTGTTGGTTATTTGCCGGAGAATTGTCTCGGTCATGTCTACGTGTCTCCCGAACCCGTAGGGTCTACACACTTAAGGTTCGATGACGCTAGGGTTATAGGGAATAGATGTACGTGGTTACTGAATGTTGTTCGGAGTCCAGGATGAGATCCCGGACGTCACGAAGAGTTCTGGAATGGTCCGGAGGTAAAGATTTATATATGGGAAGTCCTGTTTTGGTCACCAAAAAAGTTTCGGGTGCTATCGGTAATGTACCGGGACAACCGGGAGGGTCCCGGGGGTCCACCAAGTGGGGCCACCGGCCCCAGAGGGCAGCATGGGCCAAGTGTGGGAGGGGACCAGCCCCAGGTGGGCTGGTGCGCCCCCCACCAGGGCCCAAGGCGCCTAGGGTTTGGGGAGGGGGCGCCTTCACCTTACTTGGGGGGCAAGTTTCCCCCTCTCCCCCCCTTGGCCGCCACCCTAGATGGGTTTTGGGGCTGCCGCACCCCTTGGGGTGGGAACCCTAGAGGGGGTGCAGCCCCCTCCCTCTCCCCTATATACAGTTGAGGTCTTTGGGGCTGCAAACACATGAGTTTTCCTCTCCCTGGCGCAGCCCTACCTCTCTTCCTCCTTGTCTCTCGCAGTGCTTGGCGAAGCCCTGCTGGAGTGCCATGCTCCTCCACCACCACCATGCCGTCGTGCTGCTGCTGGATGGAGTCTTTCCCAACCTCTCCCTCTCTCCTTGCTGGATCAAGGCATGGGAGACGTCACCGGGCTGCATGTGTGTTGAACGCGGAGGTGCCGTCCGTTCGGCACTAGGATCATCGGTGATTTGGATCACGACGAGTATGACTCCATCAACCCCGTTCACTTGAACGCTTCCGCTTAGCGATCTACAAGGGTATGTAGATGCACACTCCTTCCCTTCGTTGCTAGATTACTCCATAGATTGATCTTGGTGATGCGTAGAAAATTTTGAATTTCTGCCACGTTCCCCAACAGTGGCATCATGAGCTAGGCCTATGTGTAGTTTCTATGCACGAGTAAAACACAAGTTGTTGTGGGCGTTGATTTTGTTCAATATGCTTACCGTTACTAGTCCAATCTTGTTTCAACGGTATTGTGGGATGAAGCGGCCCGGACCGACCTACACGTACACTTACGTGAGACAGGTTCCACCAACTGACATGCACTTGTTGCATAAGGTGGCTAGTGGGTGCCAGTCTCTCCCACTTTAGTCGGATCGGATTCGATGAAAAGGGTCCTTATGAAGGGTAAATAGCAATTGACATATCACGTTGTGGTTTTTGCGTAGGTAAGAAACGTTCTTGCTAGAAACCCATAGCAGCCACGTAAAACATGCAAACAACAATTAGAGGACGTCTAACTTGTTTTTGCAGGGTATCCTATGTGATGTGATATGGCCAAAAGAATGTGATGAATGATATGTGATGTATGAGATTGATCATGTTCTTGTAATAGGAATCACGACTTTCATGTCGATGAGTATGACAACCGGCATGAGCCATAGGAGTTGTCTTAATTTATTGTATGACCTGCGTGTCAATGAACAACGCCATGTAATTACTTTATTTATTGCTAAACCATTAGCCATAGTAGTAGAAGTAATAGTTGGCGAGACAACTTCATGGAGACACGATGATGGAGATCATGGTGTCATGCCGGTAACGATGATGATCATGGAGCCCCGAAGATGGAGATCAAAAGGAGCAAAATGATATTGGCCATATCATGTCACTTTTTGATTGCATGTGATGTTTATCATGTTTATGCATCTTATTGGCTTAGAACGACGGTAGTAAATAAGATGATCCCTCATTAAAATTTCAAGAAAGTGTTCCCCCTAACTGTGCACCATTGCGAAAGTTCGTTGTTTCGAAGCACCACGTGATGATCGGGTGTGATAGATTCTAACGTTCACATACAACGGGTGTAAGCCAGATTTACACACGCGAAACACTTAGGTTAACTTGACGAGCCTAGCATGTACAGACATGGCCTCGGAACACAAGAGACCGAAAGGTCGAGCATGAGCCGTATGGTAGATACGATCAACATGAAGATGTTCACCGATGATGACTAGTCCGTCTCACGTGATGATCGGACACGGCCTAGTTGACTCGGATCATGTACTCCCTTAGATGACTAGAGGGATGTCTATCTGAGTGGGAGTTCATAAGATGAACTTAATTATCCTGAACATAGTCAAAAGATCTTTGCAAATTATGTCGTAAGCTCGCGCTTTAGTTCTACTGTTTAGATATGTTCCTAGAGAAAATTCAGTTGAAAGTTGATAGTAGCAATTATGCGGACCAGGTACGTAAACTGAGGATTGTCCTCGTTGCTTTGAAGAAGGCTTATGTCCCTAATGCACCGCTCAGTGTGCTGAACCTTGAACGTCGTCTATGGATGTTGCGAATATCTGACACACACATTCTGATAACTACGTGATAGTTCAGTTAAACGGTTTAGAGTTGAGGCACCAAAGACGATTTCGAAACGTCGCGGAACATATGAGATGTTTCGAGGGCTGAAATTGGGATTTCAGGCTCGTGCCCACGTCAAGAGGTATAAGACCTCCGACGATTTTCTTAGCCTGCAAACTAAGGGAGAAAAGCTCAATCGTTGAGCTTGTGCTCAGATTGTCTGAGTACAACAATCACTTGAATCGAGTGGGAGTTGATCTTCCAGATGAGATAGTGATGTTTCTCCAAAGTCATTGCCACCAAGCTGCTAGAGCTTCGTGTTAAACTATAACATATCAAGGATAGATATGATGATCCTTGAGATATTCGTGATGTTTGGCACTGCAAAAGTAGAAATCAAGAAGGAGCATCAATTGTTGATGGTTGGTGAAACCACTAGTTTCAAGAAGGGCAAGGGCAAGAAGGGATACTTCATGAAACGGCAAATCAGTTGCTGCTCTAGTGAAGAAACCCAAGGTTGAACCCAAACCCGAGACTAAGTGCTTCTGTAATAAGGGGAACAGCCACTGGAGCAGAATTACCCTAGATACTTGGTAGATGAGAAGGCTGGCAAGGTCGATAGAAGTATATTGGATATACATTATGTTAATGTGCACTTTACTAGTACTCCTAGTAGCACCAGGGTATTAGATACTGGTTCGGTTGCTAAGTGTTAGTAACTCGAAATAAAAGGCTGCGGAGTAGACGGAGACTAGCTAAAGGTGAGCTGGCGATATGTGTTGGAAGTTTTCCAAGCTTGATGTGATCAAGCATCGCACGCTCCCTCTACCATCGAGATTGGTGTTAAACCTAAATAATTGTTATTTGGTGTTTGCGTTGAGCATAGACATGATTGGATTATGTCTATCGCAATACGGTTATTCATTTAAGGAGAATAATGGTGAATCTGTTTATTTGAATAATACCTTCAATGGTCTTGCACCTAAAATGAATGGTTTATTGAATCTCGATCATAGTGATACACATGTTCATGCCAAAAGATATAAGATAGTAATGATAGTACCACCTACTTGTGGCACTGCCATGTAAGTCATATTGGTATAAAACACATGAAGAAGCTCCATGTTGATGGATCTTTGGACTCACTCATTTTGAAAAGTTTGAGACATGCGAACCATGTCTATTGGTGTATATGCATGAAGAAACTCCATGCAAATGGACCGCTTGGACTCACTTGATTTTGAATCACTTGAGACATGCAAATCATACCACATGGGCAAGATGACTGAAAGCCCGTTTTTAGTAAAATGGAACAAGAAAGCAACTTGTTGGAAGTAATACATTTTGATGTGTGCAGCCAATGAGTGCTGAGGCACGCAGTGGATATCGTTATGTTCTTACTTCACGGATGATTTGAGTAGATACTGAGTATATTTACTTGATGAAACACAAGTCTGAATTATTGAATGGTTCAAGTAATTTCAGAGTGAAGTTGAAGATCATCGTGACAAGAGGATAAAATGTCTATGATATGATCATAGAGATGAGTATCTGAGTTGCGAGCTTTGGCACGCAATTAAGACATTATGGAAATTGTTTCACAATTAATACCGCCTGGAACACCATAGTGTGATGGTGTGTCCGAACATCATAGTTGCACCCTATTAGATATGATGCGTGCCATGATGTCTCTTATCGAATTACCACTATCGTTCGTGGGTTAGGCATTAGAGACAACCGCACTCACTTTAATAGGGAACCACGTAATTCCGTTGAGACGACACCATTTGAACTATGGTTTGGAGAAACCTAAGTTGTCGTTTCTTAAAAGTTTGGGGCTGCGACGCTTATGTGAAAAAGTTTCAGGTTGATAAGCTCGAACCCAAAGCGGTTAAAATGCATCTTCATAGGACACCCAAAACAGTTGGGTATACCTCCTAATTCAGATTCAAAAACAATAGGGATTGTTTCTTGAATCGGGTCCTTTCTCAAGGAAAAGTTTGTCTCGGAAAATTGAGTGGGAGGATGGTGGAGACTTGACATGGTTATTGAACTGTCACTACAACTAGTGTGTAGCAGGGCACGGGAAGTTGTTCCTGTGGCGCCTACACCAATTGAAGTGGAAGCTGATGATATTGATCATGAAACTTTGGATCAAGTCATACCAAACCTCGTAGGTCGACAAGGATGCGTACTATTTCAGATTGGTACGTAATCCTGTCTTGGAGGTCATGTTGCTATACAACAATGAACCTACGAGCGACGGAGAAGCGATGGTGGGCCCGGATTCCGACAAATGGCTCGAGGCCATAAAATCCGAGAGAGGATCCATGTATGAAAACAAAGTGTAGACTTTGGCAGAACTACCCGATGGTCGTAAGGTTGTTGAGTACAGATGGATTTTAGAAGGAAGACGGACAATGATGATAACTGTCACCATTAAGAAAGCTCGACTTGTCGTTAAGATATTTTCTGAGAAGTTCAAGGAGTTGACTACGATGAGACTTTCTCACTCGTAGCGATGCTAAGAGTCTATTAGAATTATATTAGCAGTTACTGCATTATTTATGAAATCTTGCAGCTAGGATGTCAAAACATTGTTTCCTCGACGTTTTTCTGGAGGAAAGCTTGTATGTGATACAACCAGAAGGTTTTGATAATCTTGAAAGACGCTAACAAATATGCAAAGCTCCAGCAATCCTTCTAAGGACTGGAGTAAGCATCTCGGAGTTGGAATGTGCGCTTTGATGAGATGATCAAAGATTTTGGGTTTATACAAAGTTTATGAGAAACTTGTATTTCCAAAGAAGTGAGTGGGAGCACTATAGAATTTCTGATGAGTATATGTTGCTAACATATTGTTGATCAGAAATATTGTAGAGTTTCTGGAAAGCATATAGGGTTGTTTGAAAAGTGTTTTTCAATAGAAAACCTGGATTAAGCTGCTTGAACATTGAGCATCAAGATCTATGAGGATAGATCAAAAACGCTTAATGGTACTTTCAAATGAGCACATACCTTGACATGATCTTGAAGGTGTTCAAGATGGATCAGTCAAAGAAGGAGTTCTTGCCTGAGTTGTAAGGTATGAAGTTAAGACTTAAAGCTCGACCACTGCAGAAGAGAGAGAAAGGACGAAGGTCATCCCCTATGCTTTAGACGTAGGCTCTACAGTATGCTATGCTGAGTACCGCACCTGATGTGTGCCTTGCCATGTGTCTGGCAAAGGGGTACAAGAGTGATCCAGGAATGGATCATTGGACAGCGGTCAAAATTGTCCTTGGAGTAATAAGGACATGTTTCTCGATTATGGAGGTGATAAAGAGTTCAGCGTAAAGGGTTACGTCGATGCAAGCTTTAACACCTATCCGAATGACTCTGAGTAGCAAACTGGATACATATAGTGGAGCAACCATTTGGAATAGCTCCAAGTGGAGCGTGCAAGTAGCATTTACAATATGACCTAGAGTTTTGCGAAGTACATACAGATCTGAATGTTGCAGATCCGTTGACTAAAACCTCTCTCACAAGCAGAACATGATCAAACCCCAGAACTCATTGAGTCTTAATCACATGATGATGTGAACTAGTTTAGTGACACTAGTAAACTCTTGGATGTTGGTCACATGGCGATGTGACCTGTGAGTGTTAATCGCATGGCGATGTGAACTAGATTATTGATTCTAGTGCAAGTGGGAGACTGTTGGAAATATGCCCTAGAGGCAATAACAAATTAGTTATTATTATATTTCCTTGTTCATGATAATCGTTTATTATCCACGCTATAATTGTATTGATAGGAAACTCAGATACATGTGTGGATACATAGACAACACCATGTCCCTAGTAAGCCTCTAGTTGACTAGCTCGTTGATCAATAGATGGTTATAGTTTCCTGACCATGGACATTGGATGTCGTTGATAACGGGATCACATCATTAGGAGAATGATGTGATGGACAAGACCCAATCCTAAGCCTAGCACAAGATCGTGTAGTTCGTATGCTAAAGCTTTTCTAATGTCAAGTATCATTTCCTTAGACCATGAGATTGTGTAACTCCCGGATACCGTAGGAATGCTTTGGGTGTACCAAACGTCACAACGTAACTGGGTGGCTATAAAGGTGCACTACGGGTATCTCCGAAAGTGTCTGTTGGGTTGGCACGAATCGAGACTGGGATTTGTCACTCCGTGTGACGGAAAGGTATCTCTGGGCCCACTCAGTAGGACATCATCATAATGTGCACAATGTGACCAAGGGGTTGATCACGGGATGATGTGTTACGGAACGATTAAAGAGACTTGCCGGTAACGAGATTGAACAAGGTATCGCGATACCGACGATCGAATCTCGGGCAAGTACTATACCGCTAGACAAAGGGAATTGAATACGGGATTGATTGAATCCTCGACATCGTGGTTCATCCGATGAGATCGTCGTGGAACATGTGGGAGCCAACATGGGTATCCAGATCCCGTTGTTGGTTATTTGCCGGAGAATTGTCTCGGTCATGTCTACGTGTCTCCCGAACCCGTAGGGTCTACACACTTAAGGTTCTATGACGCTAGGGTTATAGGGAATAGATGTACGTGGTTACCGTATGTTGTTCGGAGTCCAGGATGAGATCCCGGATGTCACGAAGAGTTCTGGAATGGTCCGGAGGTAAAGATTTATATATGGGAAGTTCTGTTTTGGTCATCGAAAAAGTTTCGGGTGCTATCGGTATTGTACCGGGACAACCGGGAGGGTCCCGGGGGTCCACCAAGTGGGGCCACCGGCCCCAGAGGGCAGCATGGGCCAAGTGTGGGAGGGGACCAGCCCCAGGTGGGCTGGTGCGCCCCCCACCAGGGCCCAAGGCGCCTAGGGTTTGGGGAGGGGGCGCCTCCACCTTACTTGGGGGGCAAGTTTCCCCCTCTCCCCCCTGGCCGCCACCCTAGATGGGTTTTGGGGCTTCCGCACCCCTTGGGGTGAGAACCCTAGAGGGGGCGCAGCCCCCTCCCTCTCCCCTATATACAGTTGAGGTCTTTGGGGCTGCAAACACATGAGTTTTCCTCTCCCTGGCGCAGCCCTACCTCTCTTCCTCCTCGTCTCTCGCAGTGCTTGGCGAAGCCCTGCTGGAGTGCCACGCTCCTCAACCACCACCATGCCGTCGTGCTGCTGCTGGACGGAGTCTTCCCAAACCTCTCCCTCTCTCCTTGCTGGATCAAGGCATGGGAGACGTCACCGGGCTGCATGTGTGTTGAACGCGGAGGTGCCGTCCGTTCAGCACTAGGATCATCGGTAATTTGGATCACAACGAGTACGACTCCATCAACCCCGTTCACTTGAACGCTTCCGCTTAGCGATCTACAAGGGTATGTGGATGCACCCTCCTTCCCTTCGTTGCTAGATTACTCCATAGATTGATCTCGGTGATGCGTAGAAAATTTTGAATTTCTGCTACATTCCCCAACAGTAATAAGGAACATGCTTGCATAGGTACCACATCACAATCAACATAATCAGCATATGTAGAGATACTAAAATGCACACGAACAGTACGTGTTACCTTAACCTTGCCGTTGTTGTTGAATGATTGGATGTAGTAAGGATGTGGATGTGGTCTTGTGGTGAGAGATAGCTTCTCCACCATATCCATGTTAGCCAAGTTGTTGCAGCTCCCTCCATCTATGATGACGCGAACAGAACGTTCCTTCACAACTCCCTTTGTATGGAACAAATTATGCCTCCGATTTTGCTCAGCTTGTGTAACCTGCACACTCAAAACACGTTCAGCAACTAAACATTCATACATGTCAGTGTCTTCAGGAGCCATGTATTGCGTCTCATGATCAGAATCATCTCCACCGTGTTCTTACTTGTAATAAGAGCCAAAGTTGCCTCATCATAGTCACTAGCAGACTCATATCCACTGAGGGAGTCCTGGGCTAGGGGGTGTCCGGACAGCTGGACTATCATCGTCCGCCGGACTCCAAGACTACGAAGATACAAGATTGAAGACTCCATCCCGTGTCCGGATGGGACTTTCCTTGGCGTGGAAGGCAAGCTTGGCGATACGGATATGTAGATCTCCTACCATTGTAACCGACTCTGTGTAACCCTAGCCTCCTCCAGTGTCTATATAAACCGGAGGGCTTTAGTCCGTAGGACAACATACATTACAACAATCATACCATAAGCTAGCTTTAGGGTTTAGCCTCCTTGATCTCGTGGTAGATCCACTCTTGTACTACCCATATCATCAATATTAATCAAGCAGGACATAGGGTTTTACCTCCATCAAGAGGGCCCAAACCTGGGTAAAACATCGTGTCCCTTGTCTCCTGTTACCATCCGCCTAGACGCACAGTTCAGGACCCCCTACCCGAGATCCGCCGGTTTTGACACCGACATTGGTGCTTTCATTGAGAGTTCCTCTGTGTCGTCACCGATAGGCTCGATGGCATCTTCAGTCAACAACGCTATCCAGGGTGAGACTTTTCTCCCCGGACAGATCTTCGTATTCGGCGGCTTCGCACTGCGGGCTAATTCCCTCGGCCATCTGGAGCAGATCAAAAGCTACGCTCCTGGCCATCAGGTCAGATTCGGAAGCCTAAACTTCACGGCCGACGTCCGCGGGGACTTGATCTTCGACGGGCTCGAGCCAAAGCCAAGCGCGCCGCACTGTTACGATGGGCATGATCTAGCTCTGCCACCGAACAGTGTCTTGGTGGCCGCACACGAATCCGCTTTGGCCTTTAGTCCGGAGCCGATCGCCCAGATCGAGGATCGGTGGATGGACACCACCTCGGGGGCTTCAACTTCCACGGCGATGGAGCCGAACGCCAATCTTGTCCCTCGCGAAACTCGTGATTCCGAGGTGCCGGACTCCGGACCTCCCACGCCCCTACTAATCGAATCGGATTGGGCGCCGGTTATGGAATTCACCGCCGCGGACATCTTCCAATACTCGCCCTTTGGCGACATCCTAAATTCGCTGAAGCATCTCTCGTTATCAGGAGAGTCCTGGCCGGATTATGGTCAGGATGGTTGGGATACGGACGACGAAGAAATTCAGCGCCCACCCACCACCCACTTTGTTGCCACTATCGACGATCTAACCGACATGCTAGACTATGACTCCAAAGACATCGACGGTATAGACGACGACGCCGGAGGCGAACAAGAACCAGCGCCTACAGGGCACGGGAGGACCACCTCGTCATATGACGTATATATGGTGGATACCCCAAAAGAGAGCGATAACGAGGACCAACGGGTCGCGGCAGAAGATAACCCAGCCGACAAACAACCTAAACGGCGGCGCAGACGCCGCCCTAAGTCCCGCCTCGACAACAACAACGCTCCTAAGGACCCCGCAATACAGCAGGGCACACAAGTGGACGGCGAACATACAGATAAGCAACCGTCCGAACAGGACGAGTCAGATAATCAGTCCAGGCCCGGCGAAAATGACAGTCTGGACGATCTCATGCCGGACACGCCGCCGGATAGTAAAAACCTTCGAAAAAGACTCGTCAACACTGCAAGAAGCTTGAAGAAGGAAAAACGGAAGCTCAAAACAGCAGAAGACACACTCAGGATGAGGTGGAGCAAAGTGCTCAAAACCGCGGATAAATACGGCAATAGCCACCAATCCAAGAGCTACCCGAAGCGCAAGTTGTTACTAGAATTTGACGAGGAGGCCATAGAGCCCCCACAGTCAAAACATGAAAAGGCCGCCTGGTTGGATAGACAGCCAGATGATAGGCCAAATTCTGAAAGCGGCGCTGCACATAAACCAACCAATGAACCTGGAAAGACAGATGGCCCAGCCAGGTCCATTTACAGGCCAAAGAAGAAGGCCCCAGGAAGCAAGGCAACACGTCAAGTGTCCGAAGATAATGGCACACCCAAATACAGGGGCGCCGCACACCCACTATGTTTCACCAATGAGGTGCTGGACCATGAATTCCCAGCAGGATTTAAACCCATAAACATAGAGGCCTACGATGGAACAACAGAACCTGGAGTCTGGATAGAAGATTATATACTACACATACACATGGCTAGAGGAGATGATCTCCACGCCATAAAATACCTACCCCTCAAGCTCAAAGGGCCAGCCCGTCATTGGCTTAAAAGCCTCCCAGAAAACACTGTTGGAAGTTGGGAAGAGCTCGAGGACACGTTTAGAGCAAATTTTCAAGGGACTTATGTCCGCCCTCCGGATGCAGACGATCTAAGTCATATAACTCAACAGCCCGAAGAGTCAGCGCGCAAATTCTGGAACAGGTTACTTACCAGAAAGAACCAAATAGTCGACTGTCCGGACGCCGAAGCCTTAGCAGCTTTTAAACATAATGTCCGAGACGAATGGCTTGCCAGACACCTCGGCCAAGAGAAACCGAGGACAATGTCCGCGCTAACAAGCCTCATGACCCGCTTCTGTGCGGGAGAGGATAGCTGGTTAGCAAGATGCAGCACCAGCGACCCAAGTACATCCGAGATAAGAGATGGAAACGGAAAATCACGGCGCAGAAAAGAGCAGCGCCGGAATAAAGAGAAAAGCCCAAAGAGCATGGCAGTCAACACCGGATTCAAAAGCTCGCGACCAAACAACAAAACACTGCCTCTTAAGGATGACAGCGATGAGCTGTCCAACTTAAACAAGATTTTGGGTCGGATATGTCAAATCCACAGTACCCCCGGAAGGCCTGCAAATCACACCCATCGAGATTGTTGGGTTTTCAAACAGTCCGGACGATTAAACGCCGAACACAAGGGGCTCGACGCGTCAAGCAAAGATGATAAGCCCCACCAGCAGAGCTCCGGAAAGCAAAAGACTTTCCCACAAGAGGTCAAAGCAGTAAACTCACTTCATGTGATAATACGGAAAAATAGTGCGGCACCTTCTAAAAGGAGCCCCGCACGGTCCAACCCAGCAGACCATAGAGATTGGATATCAAAACCAATCACTTTCGACCACCTGGATTATTCCAGAAGCGTTCGAAACACAGGACAGACTGCCCTGCTATTGGATCCCATAATCGACGGACTACAATTTACTAAAGTCCTGATGGACGGAGGCAGCGACTTAAACCTGCTGTATTCAAACACAATCCGGAAGATGGGGATAGACCCTACTAAAATTCGACACAGCCGCACTTCCTTCAAAGGAGTGACGCCAGGCCCTTACGCCAAGTGCACAGACTCCCTGTTACTAGAAGTTGTGTTCGGATCACCGAACAACTTCCGACGCGAAAAACTAATTTTTCATATCGTCCCATTTAAAAGTGGATATCAAGCACTCTTGGGACGAGAGGCTTTTGTCCGTTTCAACGCCATACCACATTACGCGTCTCTTACACTCAAAATGCCCGGTCCACGCGGCACCATTTCAGTGCGAGGGTCACTTAAAGACCCCGGACACGGATATACGAGTCCGGCATAAGTAGGCTAGGGGCTCCCTAGCCGCACAAGGGGCTGCGCGCACAAACAACTGCGAGTTCATACAGGCCCTGCTTTACTCATTTATATTTCTTCTTTCACATATACCTTTTTCGCACAAATTGCTTTCAAACTAAGTTCCTCTCTTTTTACAGATGAACAATGTGCACACCCGTCCAGGATAACGGCACAACGGAGACACAGGCGCAGACGTGCAGTAGGGACCCGCTGCGAGGATTCTTTTCAGATTAAGACCCTGCGTAAACCTTTTTTACTGTCTCTTGTTGTTATTCTTCCTTGGTTTCTTCCTATAACCAAAGCGAAGCCCGACGTTTTGGCATCGGCCGCGTCAGAGGACCATGCCCGTACCTGGAACTAGGGGCTTAGGGCATCGTTCTGCCCATTATTATAAAGACCGAACACCTTAGGGAGTGTTCGGCGTCTCGAGTTAGGCATTATATGCATCAGCTCTGAATCATGTCCTTGGTCAAATGTTGGGTTTGCCCGGCTCCTGTGTTTTGCTGCCTTACGTTCCGTATCATCGGCTAACGCGACACCAGGAGAGCTACTGCGATTGTGCCCCAGTTCGGCTGGGCGAGCACCTCAGTAGAGAAAGCCGAAAACTGACTGTCATGATATAGCGAGAGACTGGTCAACCACTCGATCGACTACCGGAATGTTTAGAATTCCCCGCTTTGACGAAGGACCGTTTCCCGGTCAGGCACACATGCGCCCCGTACTCGGAGAAGCGTGGTGCCCCAAGGAGCTATATCGTAGCCCCACCCTCGAACTCCACTGGCTAAGTGAAAGTGATAAAGCATTATAGTCCGGATTGCCTCGTTTGCTACGCTACCACCTCCTTAACAGGACCGAGACGTCGGATTAAGTGTGAAAACGCGCTATTTTTGTGAACACCCCCGCACCTTGTGCGTGGGGGCTGAAGCCGAAGACTGCAATCTTTCAGGTTATACAAATGTATACGTAAACGGCCGCATAGGAGATATTTTACTACTTGGGACGCACAAGTATAAAAAGCAGTTATATCATAATCATTGTTTTACAAAACGTTCATTTGAACGTGACATTTTTTGAGCATTGCGACTCTATTACACGAGCGCCACGCATAACTTCCCCAAAATAGTGCTCGGCGGGTAACCGACTTTCGTCCGAACCCTGGGCGGCAATAGCAGTGGCATCCATCTCTGTCCAATGTGTCTTCACACGGGCAAGAGCCATCCGCGCGCCTTCGATGCAGGCCGACTGCTTCATCTCCTTGATATGCGGCACCGCTCCAAGAAATTGCTGCAATAAGCCGAAATAGCTCGTCGCCTTGGGCCTCTCTGGCCAGACATGAGCCACGATGTCAGTCATGGCGAGTCCGGACAATCTATTTAGCTCGGCCCATTCGGCCAACCGATCGGTCAACGGAAGTGAACGATCCGGACTATGGAATTGAGACCAAAATAGCTCTTCCGTCTTGTGATCCTTCTGGCTCCGGAAGTGCTCAACGGCATCAGCCGCACTTGCCGCTAAGTCCATATACGGATCCTCCGGACCCCACAGCTGGCCAAGTTGAGCATACTTTTGGTCTGTAAACCGGCGATGCAACAGAAAAGGCTTGCCAGCCACAATATCTCCGGCCTGGCGCAGCTCCTCCTTCATAGCCCGCATTGCAGAACGGGCATCCTTGGCCTCGGCGGTGGCCTTCCCCAGGTCTTCCCGCTCCGATAAGCGCTCCTTTTCAAGAGCCTCATTGCGGTCGGCGGCATCTCTTAATTTCACGGCCAATTCGGCCACCTTTTCCCTACTTAGACAGTGTGCAGCCTTTTCGGCTTTCAACTCCTCGGCCGCCCTCGAGGCAGCCGCATCACTCCTTCGGGCTTGCTCCTTAGCTTGAGCAAGTTCGGCCCGAAGGCTCTCCACAGCAGCAGCACCATCTGTATCACAGCATATAATTTATCAGAGGAGGGCTTTGACCCCCTTATATAAAGAGACTGTGGAGAACTCATTTACCTTGCGACTCGTCAAGTCGCCGGTTGACAAGTGCGATGTCCGCATCCGCCACGTCAAGTTGCCGCATTAACTCGGCAACTCCACTAGTCCGGCTAGCCCTTGGACTATCCGCCACCTGCATAGAAACGGTGACATTCATTACTTGCGATTTTGATCCTCGGCACGCTGTCGTTTTCGACAACCTACCGAGTCTCAGGGGCTACTATCTATACAGGGCGCACTTTTATGTGCAAAACTGTCAAAAAAAGGTGCGTCATTCTTGCGTACCTCAAATCCCGCCAGCAAACTCTTAGCGGCATTACGCAATCCGCTCTCGGCGGACGAAATCCTTCCAATCACCATACGCATCAAAGCACGGTGATCTTCTGAGATGGACGTCCCTCTCAAGCAGATTCTTTAGTTCTCCCGGCCGGATACTAGTAGGCGCCGAACTCTCCGGCCCCTCCGGACTCTGGGATACCCTCCGTGACGATACTTCAGGCTCGTCTGCCCTATCTGACGGCGCAGCAGACGGAGGCGTTTCACTCTCCATCATCTCCGGAAGAAGATCCCCCGAAGACAAACTCATCTGAGAAGGCTGCAAATCCGAACTGCAAGATACAAATTTCGGTTATCCACAAAAGCACAAATGGAGGTATTTTCTTACTAATGAACTCCCCTTTTCCTACTCACGGCTCGCTGGAGGGCTGATCCTTTAGAGATGATTGTACGTCCGGGTTCTCCCCGGACGCCGGACCCCCCGATGAAGATTTCTTCCCTCGTTTAGGGGCTTTGGCCTCCGGATCTTCGGAGGCGGTCCTCTTCTCCCCCTGGAAGGAGGGGTTTTTGATTCCCCTCACTTCAGACGCCCCTTTGGGCGAAATAATAGCTCCTCTATTTTCCCCATCGCTCCCTTCTACGGGCGCGACCTCCAACATTCTGACCAGCACGAGCTCCAGTGCGGTCTCTGGGAGGGGAGCCGGACACCTTATCAGCTTCGATCGTGCTACCCACTCCTGATGAAGAATAATGGGTCAGGAGGCAAACTCTAGAAAAGCAGATAAACAGAACGTCCGAACTTTGAGCTCTTTACCTGAGTATTCGGGCGATTGCAGCTCAGGCCGGCGTCCTCGGTCAATTCCGGACACGCTACCTGCGGTCCGAAGAACAACTTGTACATCTCCACGGGTGTCGCGCCCATGAAGTGTTGGAGAATTCGAGGTCCCTCCGGATTGAACTCCCATAAACGGAGAGGACGGCGTTTGCAGGGCAGAAGACGCCTGATTAGCATAACCTGCATCACTACAACCAGATTGATCTCCCTCGCCTGGAGGTCTCGAATCCGGCCCTGCAATGAGGCCACGTCTTCGGACGGCCCCCAATTGAGCCCTTGGTTGACCCACGACATCAGTCGGCATGGAGGTCCCGGGCGGAATGAAGGCGGCGGCTTTTGCTTGCTGCCCTTCGGAGCGGTGATATAGAACCACTCCTGCTGCCACAATCCGAGTCCCTCTTGGAAGGAACCCTCGGGCCACGGGGCATCGGCCTTTCTGCTTATGGCCGCCCCGCCGCACTCCGCTTGACGCCCCCCGATCATCGTCGGCTCCACGTTAAAGGTCTTCAGCCACAGGCCGAAGTGGGGACTGACGCGGAGGAAGGCTTCGCAGACGATAATGAATGCGGAGATATGGAGGATGGACTCCGAAGCCAAGTCGTGAAAATCCAGCCCGTAGTAGAACATGAGCCCTCTCACGAAGGGGTACGTCGGGAAGCCTAAACCCCGACGGAGGTGGGATACGAAGACAACGTACTCACCGGGCTCGGGGGCTGGCACGGCCTGCCCTTGGGCAGGCAACCTGTGCGAAATCTCGTAGGACAGGTACTTGGCCTCACGAAGCTTTAACACGTCCTCCTCCGTGACGGAGGAGGGCATCCACCGACCCTGGAGGTCGGAGCCGGACATGGATGAGAATCCGAAGCGCTCGAATCTGGGGCTCTGGGTGTTGGAACTAGGAGCAAAGAGGAGATTCGATGCGAGATTGAAGAAAAGAAACGAGCCTTGGTCCTCTTATAAAGGGGGAAAAATACCAAGAGTCGTCCCCGTGACCGTTCGGGATTCACCTTCGATAGAGGAGGCGTGGCGACGGGCACGGTTGGGTTACCCACGTCCGTATTGATGAGAATCCCGGAATAAGGGGAACACGATCTCTGCTTCGACAAGACGTGCCAAGGAAACTGCTTCGCTAAACGTGCCGAGGTGGTGTAATAAAAAATGATTCAAATAAAGGCTTGGAAGCGGTGTGATGTCATGCCGCATGAAACGTCAGCAGATTGGATTTATGCGCATTATTCTCTCTACTGTGGAATGTGGAATTTATTTTGTAGAGCCGTACACTATCCTGGTGTTCATGATCTTCTCTGGATTATTCAAGGGAGGAACCCGCCTTGCAATGCCGAACATTATGCGCGCCGGACTTATCGTCATTGAAGCCTGGTTCAGGGGCTACTGAGGGAGTCCTGGGCTAGGGGGTGTCCGAACAGCCGGACTATCATCGTCCGCCGGACTCCAAGACTACGAAGATACAAGATTGAAGACTCCGTCCCGTGTCCGGATGGGACTTTCCTTGGCGTGGAAGGCAAGCTTGGCGATACGGATATGTAGATCTCCTACCATTGTAACCGACTCTGTGTAACCCTAGCCTCCTCCGGTGTCTATATAAACCGGAGGGCTTTAGTCCGTAGGACAACATACATTACAACAATCATACCATAGGCTAGCTTTAGGGTTTAGCCTCCTTGATCTCGTGGTAGATCCACTCTTGTACTACCCATATCATCAATATTAATCAAGCAGGACATAGGGTTTTACCTCCATCAAGAGGGCCCGAACCTGGGTAAAACATCGTGTCCCTTGTCTCCTGTTACCATCCGCCTAGACGCACAGTTCGGGACCCCCTACCCGAGATCCGCCGGTTTTGACACCGACATCCACCATCCTCAGTAGCAATCATCACACGCTGAGATTTGCATTCTCGCGCATAATGTCCTCTTCCCTTACAACGACGACAAATAATATCACTTGTGTGCCCTCTTGATGCCATGGAAGAAGAAGAGCTCTGTGCAGGCCCGACAGGTGTGCTCTTGGCAGATAGTGGTGGTTGTGCCTGCTTTCTTGTGTCACGGCTAGAGGTGCCACCTGATGGAGGTGCCGGTGCAGTGGAAGTAGAGGATGCATGGGGTGTCCATGATGAAGGTCGACCCGCAGAAAAGTTAGTTCGCGCCAATGCATGTCGATCCTGCACTTCACGTTCAGCTTTACAAGCAAGATGGAATAAACGAGTGATATTAGTATACTCCTTGCACTCTAGAATGGTCTGAATCTCTCTATTTAATCCACCCATAAAACGTGCAAGCATAGCTTCATTCTCCTCAACAATACCACATCTAATCATGCCAGTTTGTAATTCCTGATAATATTCTTCTACAGAATTTTTCTCTTGTCTTAAATGTTGTAGTTTTTGAAGCAATTCACGTTGATAATATGGTGGAACCCAACGAGTACGCATAGTAGTTTTCAAAGTAGCCCAAGTAGCTGGAATAGAATATAATCTACAATGTTCAGACCACCATACACATGCAAAACTAGTGAAAGCACAAACAGCAGCAGCAACCCGTTTCTCCTCGGGATATTGTAAACATGTAAAACGTTGTTCAGTTTCTAAATCCGATGTAAGATATATATCACGAACATATCTACCCTCAAATGGTGGAATATTCAATTTCAGTTTAGGAATATGGTCATTATCTCATACCTGAGGTGGTGGTGTAGGCCTACCGTTGTGAATATATACCTGAGGTCGACCTGCTGGTGGTGGTGCTGGTGGCTGCACGTAGTTCTGATTTTGATCAACCTCATCCTCATAATCGCCCGCATAATCGTCATCCTCCTCGGCACCAGCAGCCGCAGTAGCAGGAGCCAAAGAAGCATCAATAGTAGGTGCAGCGGCACCAGAATTTTGACCAAGCTCAATTGGAACACGCTGTGCTCGTCCCACTTGATTTGGAAGGCAGCGTTGGAGATGTTGTTGTTGTTGTTGTTGTTGTAGAGGTGCGACAGGTGCATCCGGTGGTGGTTGGGGAAGACGCTTGAGTAATTCATTAAACTTGTTATCCAACTTTGTCTCGAATGACTTCTCCATGGCATCTATCTTCTCCATAGCCTCTTCAAATCTGTTTAGCACATCTCCCACCTGGCCACTCATCATTTGCTGAAATTTATCATGCAACTCCTTGTTCATCATGTTCTCCCAGTCAATCTCATCGGCTTGTGGTCCTGCCATGGTTAGCAGCAATAGAAACACACAAGAATATGATCCTACAGACTACTAGAAAGTGGAAGGAGGGCACAAATCGGCCAAGCGAATCTCAAATTCTTACCAGTTCTTATCCAACAGCAGGTGGTGATCGGCAACTGTTGTAGTCAAAACTCTCAAAGCTTGGATAGAGCGATTACCAGGGAGAGTCAAACGCACGACGTAGATGTATGTGGAGCTGGGAAGGCTTATAATATGGTAGCAAAAAGGGTCAGCAATAATCAATTCAGAGATGCAAAGTTGAATAGACACTCAACGACGGTACTGTGCTGGTCCTAGGCTAGTCCGTGCTAGAGACACGAGCCTAGAACACTAACAAAATCACGGCGCTGCACGAAAACAAGGGAAAAGCACACTCTATTTTTTTGCGCTCTTTTTTTTGCGCTAGAATGGAGAGTGTCTCAAAACTCTTCCCAAGTCAAGATAACATGATAGACACGAAATTTTTGCGACCAAATTTTTTTTTGACTACCCGAACCCAAAAATTGGAAACGGCTCAAAAAAACTTTCTATAACGGCGACTGTCTCAATCCGCTTGGAAACACCTAAAAATAGGGTAGCCAGATTTTTTTATCAAGTGCGTTTTTGGAAAATTTTGGGCCTAAACGGAGGGTGGTTTCTGGACTCTTTTTTTGGAAAGCAACCTCTTCTACGGATGGCAAAAGATTGCTGGAATCCGAAACCTACTTAGACAAGGAAAACACAAATCTGGAGACAGATAGATCTTGAAAGTTAACCTAATATGAGATGGACTCGGAGGGGTGGTGGTATATGGATGTGGGTCGATGGTGGTATATGGACTCAGATCGGTGTTGGTATATAGACTCGGAGTGGTGGCGGATAAGCGGTGATGGTAGATGGCAGGGATGATGTATCTGGTGTGGTGGTGGTATATGGCAGCGGATGATGAATCTGGTGTGGTGGTGGTATATGGCAGCGGATAATGATGGTGCGGCGGCGGCATGAATACCCGTGAACAGAACTCGAAACTCTAAAAGACTAGACGCTAAGACCAGCAACTAGACATGACGATGCAACCGAAAATTCAACAACGCAAAATACTGAAAAGACTATGTAATGGCTCAGACTGGTTTGGATATGATGAACTAACCCTATTTGTTTTTGTGTGGCTTTTTCGTGGACTGTAGGTATGATAATAGACTCGACCGAAACTACGAAAAACTGTAAAATCTCACTGAGCAACCTGGAAATCTGATACCACTTGATAGAGGCGGGGGTGTCCCGATCTTTTGATGAGATGATAACTATCGATTTGGTGGAGAGGACTTTGATGATCTGACTAAAACATGCACCACATTGCGCCTTAGCAATCGCTAAACCAACTCCGAGAGGTTATTGACCACACCGGAGCATGATCAACCTGACCACAAAGGTCTATTCCTGCAAGCAATCGAAGAACAAGCAAGAATATGATTAAGCAATCTGAATATTGCGAATATGGATGAAGTATTGATAGAAGTGGGGTTTCATAAGCGGTCTTGGTCTGGTCTTGGACACAAACGAAGTACATGAAGTTGCAGCAATGGCTAACTTTTAACTAAATAAAACCCAAAGTTTAAACGATGCCCTAAGGGCTGTATATATGGAGGAAGAGGGGGGATTTCGTGGCCCTTGGGGAAGGGGTCCGAAACCAACCCTATCTCTTGTTTCCCCACACATATGGACTCTAAAAACAGCCTATACTCAAGTATTTCGAAATTACATGGGCCTGGCCCAATAATAAGGTGACGCAGCACCTAGAATAGCCTCTGGACGAAAGTTATGAAGTAGCATCTTGTATATTTCGTCCAACGCTTCATGCACTCATTATGGTGGCTTCAACATCCTGAAATCATCACTTGTAACTCCGTTCTTGTTCCCCTTGCGCATGCCATCATCTCCATGCTTGTTCTTGCTCCAATGTTCATCCTTCTCCAAGCTAGGCCCTTCATTTGTAAGCAAAACAAATGTATCCAATTTAGGAAGCATCATATTCTCATAAACATTAGAATCATTACCAAGAAACAAAAGTACCTGGTAATTTAATTGGCGTGCGCGAGCTCTAGTAATTGGTCTAGTATGTGTAGCAGCAGGGGCTGTGGGTGTAACAATGGTATTGATGTCCTCATCAACATACCTTGATAAAGTTTTGAAGAAGTTCAAAACGGATCAGTCAAAGAAAGGGTTCTTGCCTGTATTACAAGGTGTGAAGTTGAGTCAGACTCAATGCCCGATCATTGCAGAAGATAGAGAGAAAATGAAAGTCATTCCCTATGCTACAGCCATAGGTTCCATCATGTATGCAATGTTGTGTACCAGACCTGATGTGTACCTTGCTATAAGTATAGTAGGGAGGTACCAAAGTTATCCAGGAGTGGATCATTGGACAGCGGTCAAGAACATCCTGAAGTACTTGAAAAGGACTAGGGATATAATTCTTGCATATGGAGGTGACAAAGAGCTTGTCGTAAGTGGTTACATCGATGCTAGCTTTGACACTGATCTGGATGACTCTAAGTCACAAACAGTACGTAATTTTATTGAATGGTGGAGCTGTTAGTTGGTGCTGTTCCAAGCAGAGCGTCCTGGCGGAATCTACGTGTGAAGCGGAGTACATAGTTGTTTCAGAAGCAGCAAATGAAGGAGTCTGGATGAAGGAGTTCATATACGATCTAGGTGTAATACCTAGTGCATCGGGTCCAACGAAAATCTTTTGTGACAATACTAGAGCAATTGCCTTGGCGAAGGAATCCAGATTTCACAAAAGACCAAACACATCAAGAGACACTTCAACTCCATCCGAGATTTGGTCAAGGAGGGAGACATAAAGATTTGCAAAATAAATATGGATCTGAATGTGGCAGACCCGTTGACTAAGCCTCTTCCACGAGCAAAACATGATCAGCACCAAGACTCCATGGGTGTTAGATTCATTACAATGTAATCTAGATTATTGACTCTAGTGCAAGTGGGAGACTGAAGGAAATATGCCCTAGAGGCAATAGTAAAGTTGTTATTTTATATTTCCTTATTCATGATAAATGTTTATTATTAATGCTAGAATTGTATTAACCGGAAACTTGATACATGTGTGAGTACATAGACAAAACACCGTATCCCTAGTATACCTCTACTTGACTAGCTCGTTGATCAAAGATGGTTAAGTTTCCTAGCCATGGACATGTGTTGTCATTTGATGAACGAGATCAAATCATTAGGAGAACGACGTGATGGACAAGACCCATCCGTTAGCTTAGCATAATGATTGTTTAGTTTTATTGCTACTGCTTTCTTCATGTCAAATATATATTCCTCCGACTACGAGATTATGCAACTCCCGGACACCGGAGGAATGCCTTGTGTGCTATCAAATGTCACAACGTAGCTGGGTGATTATAAAGATGCTCTGCATGTATCTCCGAAGGTGTTTGTTGGGTTGGCATAGATGGAGATTAGGATTTGTCACTCCGAGTATCGGAGAGGTATCTCTGGGCCCTCTCGGTAATGCACATCATATGAAGCCTTACAAGCAATGTGACTAATGAGTTAGTCGAGGGATGATACATTACGGAACGAGTAAAGAGACTTGCCGGTAACGACATTGAATTAGGTATGAAGGTACCGACAATCGAATCTCGGGCAAGTAACATACCAATGACAAAGGGAATAACATATGTCGACATTGCGGTTCGACCGATAAAGATCTTCATAGAATATGTGGGAACCAATATGAGCATCCAGGTTCCGCTATTAGTTATTGACCAGAGAGGTGTCTCGATCATGTCTACATAGTTCTCGAACCCGTAGGGTCCGCACGCTTAACGTTCGTTGATGACATGTATTATATGAGTTATGTGTTTTGGTGACCGAAGGTTGTTCGGAGTCCCGGATGAGATCACGGACATGACGAGGAGTCTTGAAATGGTCGAGAGGTAAAGATTGAGATATTGGAAAGTAGTATTCAGACACCGGAAGGGTTCCGGAGTGTATCGGGTACATACCGGAGTACCGGAGGGGTTACTGGAAACCCCCCCCCTCGGGGAAAGATATGGGCCATAGGAGGGAGGCACACCATCCCACAAGGGGCTGGCGCGCCCCCACCAGGGGGAAACCGAATTGGACAAGGGGTGGGGGCGGCGCCCCCTTTTCCTTCTCCTTCTCCTACTCCTTCCCCCTTTCCCCCTCCGGAAAAAGGAAGGAGGGCCAAATCCCACTAGGAGTCCAAGTGGGACTCCCCCCACTTGGGGCGTGCCTAGGCCGACCTCCTCTCCCTCCCTCCTTTATATACGGAGGGGGCGCCCCTATGAGACACACCAATTGCTCCAAGCCATGTGCGGCGCCCCCTCCATAGTTTACGCCTCCAGTCATATTCTCGCGGTGCTTAGGCAAAGCCCTGCGCGGATCACATCACCGTCACCAAGCCGTCGTGCTGGCGGAACTCTTCTACTCCTTCGACCCTCTATTGGATCAAGAGCTCAAGGGATTCCATCGCACTGAACATGTGCATAACTCGGAGGTGCCGTACGTTCGGTACTCGATCGGTCGGAACAAGAAGACGTTCGACTACATCAACCGTGTTAAGTAAACGCTTCCGCTTTCGGTCTACGAGGGTACATGGACACACTCTCCCCCTCTCGTTGCTATGCATCTCCTAGATAGATCTTGCCTGAGCGTAGGAACTTTTTTGAAATTGCATGCTACGTTTCCCAACACCGACCCCATCCCAAATTGCACCAAATCCACCAAACCCTTCCTCCTCCTCCTGCCGCCCTCCAACCATTCCCGCGCCCGGACCCTCGCCAGCCTCCACCCTTGCTCCTAATCCTCACCTCCGGTCCCGATCCACGGCCGGAGATGTCGTCCAGCCCGACCCACACCATCGTAACGAAGACGCAGTCCGCCTCATATGTGGGAGGCGAGGTGTCGTCGTCGACGACTTGCCAGGCGGAGAACGTCACTCGCAAGTTGCAGCGACGCCGACAGCGAGAGAGGAAGGCAGCGGTGGCGGTGCAGGGAGGTTCAGACGTGGTGGAGCAGTTGTGTCCTCCGTCGTGCCCGGATCCCCACACCCCTTCCCTCAGAGCGCCTATGCGGATTACGTTGTCCGCCCCCTTTGGAACAAAGGATGATCCGAGCGCCGGCTGGGCCATCCCGGAGAGCTTTCCGCCCATGCAGATGCCGACGGTCGATGTGTGTGACTCGCCGCAGCTCGTTCGGGCGCGGATGAGCACGGGCTCCGGTAGTGCCCGGGCTGCCCTCAACATGTTCGACAGAATGACCGAACAAGAGTCGGTACGTTTTCTTTACTCTTCTCCGATCATATTTTAGCATAGGCCACTAGTTCATTTGCTCATGGTGAATGCTTGCAAATTTGAATCATGTAAGAGGCGTTCTTGTCGAACATGATCAATGACAATGAAGAACCGGCCGAAATGGAGTATGAATTGGAGGTCACCATCGCATTTGAAGTGGGACAACATCCGATCCCAATCCAAGCAAGAAGAAGAAGACCAAGACGCCGAAGGCAAGAGGTCCGGCATTCTCAAGATTTGAGGACATCTTGTTGGAGATCAATGATCGTAGGAGGTACGAGGCGGCGAGGGCAGCTGTGGCTCGGATACAGTCGGAGGAGGCAGCCCAGATGCAGTCGGAGCAGGCAGCCCGGATGCAGACGGAGCAGGACGCATTCCGCTCGGAGCAGGCGCCGAGCCAGTGATCCGAGGCCATCCGTCACGCTCGGACATTGATTTCATTTTGCCATGCCCGGTTTGTTGAACTATGATTTGGTTTGCTTTGTTTCAAACTTTGGCATTCAGACAGTTTGTATCATATGATCGACGTGCATGGATTGCATGGATTTGAAGATCAAAATTTGCAATATGTGGATGTGCGGCGCAACATTTAAGGGGTGCCCGGTCAGTGTCCGCGGACGCGTCCGGGCACATCCGCGGGCGTTTGATGGGCCGGATTTGCCAAGTCCGGGTGTAGATGCTCTTTTTTCGATAAAGGGCGCTTTTATTAACTCAAAATGTAGCATCGAGCAGATACAAAACATAAATAGCGACACCCGGCCTCTGCATAGCTAAGATGCACACAACCATCAAACAAACAGTCTGACAAAAAAATATAAAAACGACAAAATGGCAACAGTAAAGCCATATGGGGCCGAAACTATGCCTATGTCGACGGAGAAGGTGGATCGATTCGGAGATTATGCTGCCACCCATGTTGGGTAAAAACCTCCCTGGCCACCCGCTCCAACCGCATACACACCGCCTTGAACAGCGATTGGTACTCCATTCGGTGCAGAGTAGACCACATGTGAAGCCAGTGCGTACAACGGTAAATAACCTGCATAGGAGAAGAGATTTTGTCAATAAAAACGCAATCATTTCTACATAGCCAGAGCGACCATAGTAAGGTAGACGCTCCCACCCGTATTAGCGTACTAAAAGTATTTGGTATTCCATCAAGCCAGTGACCATATATATTGGTAACACTTGTTGGTGGATACAAATTTGACGCTATTTGGATAACTGACCATGTAGAACGCGCAAACTTGCATTGAAAGAAGAGATGTTTGATTGTCTCGTCATGAGTACAAAAACTACATTTCTTGCTTCCTTTCCAGTTGCGTCGAGTGAGGTTGTCTTTAGTTAGCACAACTCCTCTCCGAAGATACCACATGAAAATCTTAACTTTTAGTGGCATCTTCGATTTCCATATTTGTTTATTATTGGCCACTGGAATCTCTGTGTGCGATAGTGCACGATACATAGAGTCAACTGTGAAGGACCCAGATGTAGTAAGATTCCAGCGAAAGACATCCCGGCCTTGTGTCAAGTTAATCGAATCCAAACGGGATAGAAGATGTTGCCATGACACAAGAAGGGGCCCAACCAAATCCCTCCGAAATGATATATCTGGCGGAGAAGTGGTCATCACATGCGCAAGAATATCGTTCTTATCGCGTACAATGCGGTACAAGGCTGGGTACTGTTCTCGGAGAGTGGTATTTCCTAGCCACTTGTCCTCCCAGAAGCATATCTCTGAGCCGTCCTTTATCGTGAAGGATCCGAAACGGAAAAGATGTTTCTTTACCGCCATCAGACCAGCCCAAAAATGCGAGTCACCGGGCTTCCAATAAGCCTGGGATAACGCCTTTTGGCCTAAATACTTGTTGCGTAGCATAGTTTGCCAAACACCATCCTCAGTAAGAAGCTTGAACAACCATTTACTGAGTAAGGGCTTATTCTTGACCTGGAGGTTGTGAACACCTAAGCCTCCTTGGTCTTTCGGCCGGCAAACGATGCTCCATTTGGTTAGTCTATACTTTTTATTTTCACGGTCTCCTTGCCAAAAAAATCGGGATCTGAAGTAATCCAGTCAGAACCCCTTTGGGTAGTTGGAAAAATGAGAGCATGTAGAGAACCATGTTGGTGAGGACAGAATTGATCAAAACTAGTCGTCCTCCAATTGAGAGCAATTTTCCTTTCCAACTGCTCAACCGTTTCTCCAATCGTTCTTCAACATGTTTCCACTCTGCATTAGTTAGACGCCGATAATGAATCGGAATTCCCAAATATTTAATCGGGAATTGGACTTGTGCACATCCAAACAAGTCAGCATATTGTGCAGTCGTCTCCTTGGCTTCTCCAAAACAGAACAATTCACTTTTATGGAAGTTGATTTTCAAGCCTGACATTTGCTCAAAAGCTGAAAGCAGAAGTTTCAGATTTCTCACCTTATCAAGGTCATGTTCCATAAAAAGAATCGTATCATCGGCATATTGCAAGATAGAGAGTCCTCCATCAACAAGATGTGACACTACTCCTGCAATTTGACCATCCTGTTTGGCGCGTTCAATCAAAGTAGCCAGCATGTTAGCGACAATATTAAATAACATTGGAGACAGTGAGTCACCTTGACGTAATCCTTTTTTCGTCTGGAAGTAATGGCCTATGTCATCATTGACTTTGATAGCCACACTGCCTCCAGTAACGAAATTTTGGATCCAATCACACCATTTATCGGAGAAACCTTTCATTCTCAGGGTCTGCTGTAGAAATGACCATTTGACTTTATCATATGCCTTTTCAAAGTCAATTTTCAATACTACCCCACTCATGTTCTTCTGGTGCATCCTGTGAACGGTCTCGTGAAGGATAACTACTCCATCGAGTATATTTCTTCCTTACATGAAAGCCGTTTGGGATGGCCGAACAACATGGTCATCAACCACATTGAGCCTACTAGTCGCTCCTTTGGTGAATATTTTGAAGCTGACATTAAGGAGGCATATCGGTCTGTATTGTTGGATCCGTACAGCCTCCTTTGTCTTGGGCAACAAAACAATCTCTCCAAAATTTAGCCTCGATAGGTCAAGTTGGCCGGCATGAAGATAATTGAACAACTCCATTAGGTCAGTCTTGATGACATCCCAGAAATTCTGATAGAACTCTGCGGGGAAGCCATTAGGTCCTGGAGCTTTATTGTGTTTCATTTGAAACACCGCAGCTCTCACCTCCTCTTCAGAGAAAGGTGCCGTCAGGATATCATTTTCTTTAATCGTGACTTGTGGAATATCATCTATTTGGGTCTCATCGAGACTAAAGTTCCCTTCATCTGGAGCCCCAAATAGAGACTTGTAGTATTTTGTTATATAACGCTTAAGCTCTTCCTGGCCTTCGATCCGTCCCTCATCCTGTTTGAGGCTAAAAATACACTTTTTCCAGTGTCGCCCATTGGCAACCAATTGGAAATAACGTGTATTGCTATCTCCCTCGAGAATGAATTGGGCGCCGGATCTTCAATACCACTTGAGTTCCTCTTCTCGCAATAGACGTGCCATTTGCTCATTGGATTGATTTTTTTATGTCAATCTCATGTTGAGACAAAGTGCGAGTCTCTGCGATTTTGTCGAGGTCATCAATAATAGTGGAAAGACGCTGCTTTCTTTTTTATATATGCCACTGGTGTGTTTCGCTCATCCAGTTAGGAACTACCTTGCGGCTCGAATTTTGAAGTTCCATCTCTGAATTGGTGTGCGACCAACGGCGGGCCTCTCCCATACATTCTTAGGGCTTCTTTGGATCACAGGATTAGAAAACAAAGGAATTCAAAAAACACAGGAATTTGACGGGATTGTAGGTGCAAAACAGAGGATTACAAAATAGAGGAAAACTATAAGAATGGTCATTTGGATGGAACACAGGAAAAACACAGGAAAAGTGCCTCGATCCTACGCGAATCAGTGTAAAAAAGAGGTTATAGTGGATGTTGAAATTCCTATAGGATTGAGGTGTAGGAATGCATCCATAGAAATTTTGGAGGTGTTGTTCATTTGATCCAAAGGGCTTCTTTAGAAAAAAATCCAATGGATTGGAATCCTCCAATATTCCTATGAAAATCCTTCAATCTAAAGAGGCCCTTAACCATATTTGCAAAGCCATCACGTTGTAACCATCCCTATTCGAATTTGAATGGGCGGCGAGCATTGGGAGGACTAGCAGAGTTAGACTCAAGAATGATGGGTGCAGATGCTCTTAGGTAGCAATCTCGTGTGCATGTCTGTTGCTCTCTCTTCTGATCTTCGGAACCTTCCAGTCCACTAGCGTGACCTATTCTTAACTGTTGACGTTAAAGCATCGGGCATCATATTCCATCTAGGATGCTCTGCTGCATCCTCCGTCGCCTTGCTTCAAGCAAACATGTTCTGCTTGGACTTCTTATCGTCAAGCAAACATCTGGAAATCAGGTGGTCGGGCGAAGACAAAACAATATAATACTGGAGGAGCCAATGGTTACCGTTACCTTTGCTCTGTATTTTATTTTGAGCCACAAAGTAATTTTCATTAAAAATTAAACTTACAATATGTACAACATAAAGAAAAAAGAAAATAAATGAAAAACTGCTATCAGTTAACAGGACTTTTGCTCTGACTAACAACACCATTCCTCAGGTGCCAAAAACCAGCGGCACAGCATCAGCAGGACATTGCTTCTGATCTCCGCACAGGGCGCCAACAGACTAACAACAGCCAGTCAGGGCCTGAACTTCTGAATGCCTCTTCAGGCGGTAATTCCCGAACTCCAGGGTACAACATACAACGTATTGTGATCTTCATACCCATTCCCACGTACGTCTCACCCCCAGGGTACTTCTCTTCTTATTGTGATTTGTGGCCAGACAGTCAGTCGCAACATAAAACCCGATCATTTCCTAATGTTTTGTTTTCTCTCCTTATTCTCAGCATAAACATGATTGCTCTTAACAAAAATCATTTTGAGCATCAACATGCTTGCTCATAGAAAGCGCGAGAAATCAGTAGCATCATGCGCTGTTTCACCTCACCAACGGGAGGTGAAACAACAAGACGAACGACTGCACGGATCACAAGTTCCTTACAAACCTAGGAATCCGGTCCAGTTAGGCATTTAGGCTAGGCTGCACACACTTCTCCGTGAAAAATTTGTCAAATGACCACAGCGATAGATGCACTCACATGACTCACTCACACAAGGATTCAACTCATTTTCTTCCTTTCTTGCAAACTAGCTGCACCGTGCTTCAGGAGGAAACACAGGAGCGAGCCTTACAAACTAGTAGTAGCAAAGATGTTCTCCACAGCTCAAGACATAGTTTGAACTGCGAGCATACCTTACATGACAGTGAACTATTATTTCCTTATGATGACCGCAGCCGATCGCCTGCACTAAACTAATAAGAATACATCTTTTAGGTAAGTTATATCCATACAGTATTGTGTGCGGATGGAAATCGAGTGCGGTAGTTTCTTGAATACAGTGAACACCAAATAATCCCTAATGCGCAAAGTAATAACCAGTAACTGCAGTTAAAAAGAACAACAGTAAGAAAGGCACCACAAACACTTGGTTCATTTCTTATCTTTGCTATCAGCTCTACATAGGTGATCCTAGCTAATTGTCAAAGGAATAGTGCTAGTATTGTATTAATTCCTTAAAATAGTTAGCAGCCAAAGTGAAATGGTAATTCCAAATGATGCAACGAGAACCTGGAATTATAACAGAATATTCCAAGTGATGCAATGTATTAATGAAGAGTGAATTGCAGAACGTTTCTGAAAAGCTGGCTATAATTTAATCACTTGTTAATCACTAACAAGTGAAGTTGGCTATAATTAACTCACTTGTTAATCACTAACAAGCGGATAATCGGCTACAGCCAAAAAATAGGAACATGACACGCGTGCATATCTGCTAAGTTCAAGAAAACAGAGACATGAGTCAGAACAACAGGCAACATTTCAAAAACTGACCCGAATGACTTGTAACTTTAGTATTAACTTCACGGGAACCCTTCAGGCAAAAAGAATATTCACACGGTGTAAGTTTCAGGCAACCATGAAACAATCAGAGCTTCTTGATTATAACCTATCTAGCCGGCTCATAGTGGACCTAATTCATACACACTGCGGCGGTCAAAGAAAAAAATAACATGCGGCTGGCAATTACAGAATCTAAAGGGGAGACAATCTGCGCCTGCGCTTGACCACGATAACCTTTCTTCTGCTTATCAGTACAAGTTTCATTTCTCCAGCTTATCTTAAGATCAAACATCAGGTGAAGCATTGATTCCTTAAAATGCTTAGCAGCTAAAGTGAAATGATTAATATAATTCCAAATGATGCAACTCGAAGGCAGAATTATAACAGTATGTTTCAATACCTAACCAAATGCAATTGATCATGAACAAGAATGAACTGCAAACCAGAGCATTTCATCAAAAAGTTGCTTATAATTCAATCTTTCAATAAAACTAATTCTCCTCACTTGTAAGAAAATCAGGTGCAACTTGCTAGGAGAAGTAGTTCTCAATTATAAGCAACCTGCTAAAACACAACATAGAAACAACTAACGCAAAGAAAACAGCATATTTTACAGCTAAAACACAACATATTTGCAAAAATTTAGTATTAAGAAGACCACACGGTAATCTAAAAAGAAGACCTCAACAAATGGCAGGTCAATTTTACAGCTAGACTGCTACTATTGAGTACTAAGAACTAAAAAGGAAGTCCATTATTCAATTCAAGAAAACAGCACATGAGTCACAACAATTGGCAAACATTTCAAATGCTGGCCCAGATGACTTGCAATTTCAGCATCAGCACTCACGGCAGCCACTTCAGCCCAAAAGGATATTCAACAAAATATAACGCAAGAGTGTTAACAATCAAAATTCTTGGTCATAATAACCTGTTAACAATCAAAGTTTGACTTGAGACAAACCTAATATGCGAAGTAAAAAGAAAGGGAGGGAGTACATAAAAAAGATACAAACCATCTCATAGTGGACCCAATTCATACGCATTGCGCCAGTCACAGAAAAAAAAATCATGGCTCTGCACATCAGTACAAGTTTCTTTCTCAAGCATATTTTAAGATCCAAGACCATATGATGCATTGCTTCCTTACAACGGTTAGCACCTAAAGTGAAATAAAAATATATAATTCCAAATGATGCAACGAAAAGACAGAATTACAACAATAACAGAACATTTCATTTGACTAGTGCGCCAACTTTTAGGAAAATCAGGTACAACTTGCAGCCAAGAAGGAGGATAATCTACCTCATTTCACCTTTGACAAAAAAAAATTCACCTTTGACAAAACAAACAAACACAAAAGCAGGAATCAAATGTATATTTGTTAAATAATTAGTATTAAAAAAATAATTAGGTAATCTCTAGAAAAGTACACATGAATTAAAAGACAAGTCAATTATTCGGTTCAGTAAACAGAGACAAGAGACACCTAGATTGCTAACTATTGAATACTAATAAGATCACTATATAAACGGGGAAAATAAGTCCACTCTTCAGTCCAAGAAAACAGAGACATTAGTCAGAAATATTGGCAAACATTTCAAATGATGATCCAAATGACTTGTACTTTTAGCATCAACACTCACAGCAGCCACTTCCGCCCAGAATGATATTCAATGAAATATAACACAGCCATGAAATAGTCCGAGCTTCTTCATCATTATTTTTAATATACCAGCAAAGTAGGTAGTGGGCTCGGCTCATAGTGGACCCGGTTATACATACTACAGCACCACCAGAGTCAACAGCCCTTGGATGAAAGGCTACGTGTTCACAACATAATCTTCTCTTCAGATGAAAGGCCAATCATTGACAACATAACCCTCTAGTGTCGGAAAGAAGGTATGCTGAACAAGAGTTTGCTTGAGCTGATGTGGCTGACCAATGAGTCCACCTCTGTCCTCGAAACTGGCAACCAACCTGCCACCCACGTCAAGCTGAAGTAGCCAGCGGCCAAACGGGACCAGCACTACCACATCGCCAACCCAAGAAGTAAACACCACACAATCACGCGGGTAAAACAATCCAAACTGCAAGGTGAGCTCCGCATACGGTATTTCAACCCGGTATTTCAAAGCCCAGACCTTGCACTCGTAGTCCTGCATTATCCAGATATCAACAATTGGCTCGTCATCATTGTAATCATCAAAACTGGACATGCCGAGCATTCCATCCATCTCAAACAGATCAGACAAATTAGGAACAACTGGAGTGCGCATCTGCCGGAACGACTCGGCGACGGTGTCGAATGCAATTATCATGTTGCTTATGCACCAGTGCAGGCTACCACGGAACATGAAAGGTCCGCGCGAGAATAGCAGTTCGTTCAAATTGGGGCCCTCGATGTGTAGTGGCCCGGCGGCTGGCTGGAGCCTAAAGTGTATGTGTAGACGAGGGAGGAGCCATCTGGTGCTTCAGCTTCCTGCAGCAATAGCAGGCGGTACTCGCCGGTTGGGCTATGTGAGTACATCCCCACGGCCACGGGTCGGGGAGCGCCAAAAGGCATCCCCACGGCGGATAGGGGAGCGCCAAAAAGCATCGGGAGGCAACCATACTGACGAGTTGCCGGGTTGCAGATGAATAGTTGTCGATCAGCTTTGTAGTCTATCTGGAAGACGATTAAGCCGTCGCAGGAGACCGTCGGAGTTAAGGTATGGCGGCGAAGTCGCGCGACGGTCTGGGGGGTGGCGGCCCCTCCCTGGTGGTCGAAGGAGGTGATGTCTGTGAAGAAGCAGCCGCGGTCGTCGAAATTGTAGACGTAGGAGAGAGGGAGGGCGGGCTGGCGGGCGTGGTGGGCGAGGAGGAAGTCGCGGGTGGAGGTGGTGCAGCGCCAGGCACGGCAGACGGCACGGCAGCGGAGGAGGTCTTTGGGGGGCAGGCGGACGAGGATCTCCCAGATGGCGATCTCGTCAGGGAGGCCGCCGAGGAGAGGAGGCGGTGCGGCCTCCGCCATGGTCGCCGGCCGGGAGTTCGTCCTGGATCTCACTCGATCTGTCTCGGAGCAAAGCAAAAAGGAGTGGTGCAGTAAGCCTCGAAAGAAAGGAGTGGTGGAGGGGTAGTGATGGGTGACGGCGGGGGACTGGGTAGGTCTTCCTTTATCTCCCTTTTTCTAAAAAAAAGTTACTCTTTTTATACAAATTCTAAATTACTTTATTAAATAAAAACACAAATACAGTTACATCATCCACTTGTCATGTTGCATCTACTACCACCCTTGTATGCGGACATGTTCGGACGCGTCCGTAAACGGCGCCCGACCGCCCCTCAAATGTCAGCGTCCATAAAATCCACGGAAATATCATGCAGTGTAGAACAACACAGATAATTTATATAGATACACGTAGATTAACTAGGACATAACATAGGGGAGTTCATCATACATGCCAAATGACTACCAAAAATCGGCATGTTCTACTAGGTAAAATCACTCACGGTTTCCCTTGCCTTTCCCGTTCCTTCCTTTTGCCCTTCCCCTTGTCTTGTCCCCTTTGTCCCGGTTGTAGCACTCAAAGATGACATAGGGGTCGAGGCGGATCTGCTCGACGATGAAGCTGGAGGTGCCGGGGGTAGAGTTGGCATCCTCCTCCTCTTTGGGGACCTGGCCGACGAGGGCACATATGACTTGGGTTTGCTCTAATGTAAGGGCACGTACCGTTCGGACTTGTCACATCGTCAAGATACAGGCACGGGCGTCGTCTGCACCCTTGTACTCTGCAGGGCCGCCCGACGTGGCGTTGTGCGACTCACCCTCAACGATGTGGCGCGTCTTTGCCCTCGCACGGCGGGTGCGCCTCTCCTCGACCCAGATGTATCGTTGTGGATGGGTTCTCCGGCGCACTCATGGCCAGCCACATGGGTGTCATTGACCTTGGACCTGGAGCCTGACGTCGCGGGGACGAGGACCCACCACCGGGTTTGTGCGGACAGGCTAAGGCGTCCTCGGGGACGTGCCTATACCTCGAGCCATGGACGCCATCGAATCCGAGTCTTGCTTGCATAGAGGCAATGGATTCGCGTTGGATTGACTTTGACGATGGGGCTCGAGTATCCTCCCATACCGGCAGAGAGTGAGCCGGACTGCTAACTCTTCCTCTTCCTCATAGGGAATGATGTCCCAATCGACAGATCCAAAGTTTTCGGACTCATATCCACTACCCTCCATGCTGGAGAAGGCCAGAGATCATCGGAGAGGAGTTGGGGGGAGCGGAACGAGCTTGAAGTGGAATGGACTGGCAAATGGCTAGGGTTTGGTCTAGGATGTGCATAGGGACAAGATATTGTGCGTTCGGGGTGGGCCGAACCGATGTGGGGGCGACTAGCGTCCCAAATCTGATTAGGGTGGATCCCTAGGGGCCGACCTTTCATGATTTGGAGGGGGATTCCCGAAGAACACGAAGAACGCACAAGAGGAAAACACTCAAATCAACGAGATCCGGTTACACATGTGCTAGACCCACATACAAACAGGATACAAAGGTCCAAATCCAACAAAGGGGGATATACGGTAGCTAGTTCATCCCAATCCGTGAGGAAAGAGGTCTTGAATCCACTGGAGGATCTTTCCACAAGGGGGTCTTGAATCCACTTGGGGGATCTTCTCCTGGGAGGCTTGATCTCCAAAGGAGTAAGGGTACAAGTGGATGAGCAAAGCTCTATCTCCAAAATGAGCTATCACATTGCTAACCCTAAAACGTAGGTAAAGGAGGAGTATATATAGTCTAGGGGGCGAAGGGGTACATGGGCCTCAGCCCAGATGCACTGCACGCAGACAGGGGAACCGGATGTTCGGGCGTAGGGCCGGATGTCCGGGCCTTC
>NC_057801.1:213574304-213582992 GCF_018294505.1 Triticum aestivum
GGCTGGGTGTCCGGGATGGCAGGGTCTGGCTCCAGGTGCGTCCTGTGAAGGAGGGGCCGAATTTTTGGGCTGGCGTTGGATGTCCATGGCTATCGGGCCAGATGTCCGGGCCCTGTAGCATCTACACTGCTGGGTTGCTGCTGTTATGGAGTCTCCAGGGACCGGATGTCCGGGGCTGAGACTGGATGTCCGGGTCTTGGGAGCTTTCTCCAGCTTCTTTCCTCGGTCCTCTTCATCCATGTACTTGGGGACTTGTCCGTCTTCACGAGCATCTCTGAGTGGGTGTTCTTCATACCTAATCACACATAGCATTCCGGCTTTTAGGTAGTAGCCATGTGTCACGTGGGTCATACAGAATATCACTAAGGAGATATGTCACCTCGGTCCCGAGAGCTCTTGCACGTGCTCGTGCCATTGGCCCACTTGGCACTTGGGGAGACGTAGGTAGGTCCATGGGGATGATCGTAGGATGCTCCGCATCATCTCCCACCGCCTTGGGAAAGATCCGATCTCGGATCGAAAACCTCATCACCATGGTAGGGAGAGAGATCCTTGATGTTGAAGATATCGCTCTTGTTGTACTTGTCGCGTGGTATGTCGATCTTGTAGGCATTGTTGGACTTGCGTTTTCAATGTTGAAGGGTCCATCGGCTCGAGGTAGTAGCTTGGACTTGCGTTTGTTGGGGAAGTGTTCCTTACAAAGGTGTAGCCACACAAGATCTTCAATGTTGAATATCATGGGTTGCTTGTTGATGTTGAGCTTGGTCGCGAGGCGGTGTACTTGGCACTCGATTGATTGTCTTGTATCTTCATGCACCTCCTTGAGATAGCTCGCTCGTGCGCTCGCGTCCATGTTGATGTGCTCTTGTAGAGGTAGCGGTAGAATGTCCAATGGGGACAACGGATTGAAACCAGAGACTTCGAAGGGGGACTTGCCGGTAGTCGAATGTTTTGCTCGATTGTAGCCGTACTCAGTGATGGGTAAGCATTCCTCCCACTCCTTGATGTTCTTATTGATCAACACACGGAGGAGAGTCGATAATGTCCGGTTCGTGACCTCCGTTTGGCCGTCGGTTTGTGGATGGTATGCCTAAGAGAAGAGTAGCTTGATTCCGAGCTTGGCGCATAAGGTCTTCCCAAAGTAGCTAAGGAACTTGACGTCGCAGTCCGACACAATAGTCTTGGGCACTCCATGTAGACACAAGATTTCCCTTCAAAAGAGATTTGCAACATGTGAAGCATCGCCTATGTTGTTACATGGAATAAAGTGTGCCATCTTAGAGAAACGGTCCACAACAGCAAATACCGAATCTTTTTTCCATTTTGAGTTCTAGGCAAACCAAGCACAAAGTCCATACTAATATCTTCCCATGGGTGATATGGAATAGGAAGTGGCATACAGAGACCATGGGATTGAGCTTTATACTTAGCTTTGCGACATGTACAACATTGGTTGGTGTAGCGGGATACGTCACAAAACATCTTGGGTCCATAGTAGTTCTTGGAGAGCGTAGCGAATGTCTTGTCGCGTCCAAAGTGTCCCATAAGTCCTCCTCCACGAGCCTCTTGAAAAAGTAACAAACAAAGAGAACACTCGGGTATACAAAGCTTGTTAGCTCTCATTAGATAATCATCCTTGATGTAATAGCGTTCCCAAGTGTTATGCGTTAGAAATTTTGCATAAGGGATGGCAAATGAAACACCATGCGCATACAAGTCTTTAATGTGCTCAAATCCTATGGCATTCAATTCAAGTTGAGTTACAAGCATGCATTTGCGGGAAAGAGCGTCCACCACAACATTTTTCTTACCTTTGATATACTTGATAATATAAGGAAATGACTCAATGAACTCACTCCATTTGGCATGTTTCTTATTCAATTTTGTTTGACCTTTAAGGTATTTAAGCGTCTCATGATCCATATGGATGACAAATTCACGAGGACAAAGATAATGTTCCCTGATACGTCTCCAACGTATCTATAACTTTTGATTGTTCCATGCTGTTATATTATCTTTCTTGGATGTTTTACAATCATATTATATCATTTTTTGGGACTAACCTATTAACATAGTGCCAAGTGCCAGTTGCTGTTTTCTGCTTGTTTTTTACATAGCAGGAAATCAATACCCAACGGAGTCCAAATGCAGCGAAACTTTTCATGGATTTTTTTGGACCAGAAGACACCTGATGGGCCGGAGAAGTACCTGGGGGAGTGCCCCGAGGGGGCACAACCCACCAGGGCGCGCCTGGGCCCCCAGGCACGCCCAAGTGGATTGTGCCCACCTCGGTGCCCCTCGCACCACCTCTTTGCTCTATAAATACCCCAATCCAGAAACCCTAGGGGAGTCAACGAAAATCAATTCCAGCCCCGCAAGTTCCAGAACCACCAAATCCAATGTAGACACCATTGTCGATGTCAAAACCGTAGGATCTTGGGTAGGGGGTCTCGAACTGTGCGTCTAAGGCTAATGGTAACAGGAGGCGGGGGACACAATGTTTACCCAGGTCCGGGCCCTCTCTATGGAGGTAATACCCTACTTCCTGCTTGATTGATCTTGATGATATGAGTATTACAAGAGTTGATCTACCAAACCCTAGAAGCTAGCCTATGATTATGATTGTTGTCGTCCTACGGACCAAACCCTCCGGTTTATATAGACACTGGAGGGGGCTAGGGTTACACAGAGTCGGTTACAGAGAAGGAGATCTACATATCCGAATTGCCAATCTTGCCTTCCACGCAAAGGAGAGTCCCACCCGGACACGGGACGAAGTCTTCAATCTTGTATCTTCATAGTCCAACAGTCCGGCATAAGCATATAGTCCGGCTGTCCGAGGACCCCCTAATCCAGGACTCCCTCAGTAGCCCCTGAACCAGGCTTCAACGATGATGAGTCCGGCACGCAGATTGTCTTCGGCATTGCAAGGCGGGTTCTTCTCCAAATCCAGAGTACCTGTTGTAACGAGTAGTGTCCGGCTTCCCATTAATGTTGCACTCCTCGGCTTATGTACCTAGTGATGGTAGTCTCCACATGTCGAGCAAATGCGAGAAGTCGGGGCATTTTTACATTTGCCACCCTGACCATGTTAGTAGATCGTCCATTAAAGAGACGGGGATCCTCAGATCCAAATCACACCATCTTCCCCAAGCAAGGATTCATCAGAGCGCGCCCGAAAAAGGCCATCCCATCTCCTATTCTCGCTCCCGTAGCGCTAAGCCAGGTGATTTGGAGAAGTGTTCTGTATCCCATGGCCAATTGGTGGAGTTGCAGACCCAGGGGTTCCTCCCGCCTTCATATATGGTCCCCGTCCGAGCCGGACTAGCCACTTACGATGGCGGGGAGCAAGCAGAGAGTTTCCCCAACCCATCCAGTGGGGAGCGAGTATGTGATGACCCACAAGTGTAGGGGATCTATCGTAGTCCTTTCGATAAGTAAGAGTGTCGAACCCAACGAGGAGCAGAAGGAAATGATAAGCGGTTTTCAGTAAGGTTTTCTCTGCAAGCACTGAAATTGTAGGTAATAGATAGTTTTGTGATAAGATAAATTGTAACAAGTAATAAACAATGAAAGTAAATAAAGTGCAGCAAGGTGGCCCAATCCTTTTTGTAGCAAAGGATAAGCCTGGACAATTTCTTATAATGACAAAAGAGCTCCCGAGGACACATGGGAATTATCGTCAAGCTAGTTTTCATCACATTCATATGATTCGCGTTCGGTACTTTGATAATTTGATATGTGGGTGGACCGGTGCTTGGGTACTGCCCTTACTTGGACAAGCATCCCACTTATGATTAACCCCTATTGCAAGCAATTGCAACTACAAAAGAAGCATTAAGGTAAACCTAACCACAACATTAAACATATGGATCCAAATCAGCCCCTAACGAAGCAACGCATAAACTAGGGCTTAAGCTTCTGTCACTCTAGCAACCCATCATCTACTTATTACTTCCCTATGCCTTCCTCTAGGCCCAAATAATGGTGAAGTGTCATGTAGTCGATGTTCACATAACAACACTAGAGGAAAGACAACATACATCTCATCAAAATATCGAACGAATACCAAAGTCACATGACTACTAATAGCAAGACTTCACCCATGTCCTCAGGAACAAATGTAACTACTCACAAAGCATATTCATATTCATAATCAGAGGAGTAATAATATGCATTAAGGATCTGAACATATGATCTTCCACCAAGTAAACCAATTAGCATCAACTACAAGGAGTCATCAACACTACTAGCAACCCACAAGTACCAATTTGTGGTTTTGATACAAGATTGGATACAAGAGAGGAACTAGGGTTTGAGAGGAGATTGTGCTGGTGAAGATGTTGATGCAGATTGAACCCCTCCCGATGAGAGGATCGTTGGTTATGATGATGGTGATGATTTCCCCCTCCCGGAGGGAAGTGTCCCCGGCAGAACAGCTCTGCCGGAGCTCTAGATTGGTTCCGCCAAGGTTCCGCCTCGTGGCGGCGGAGTTTTGTCCCGTAAGCTTGCCAACTATTTTTTCCAGGGTAAAAGCCTTCATATAGCAAAAGATGGACATCGGGGGGCCACTAGGGGCCCCAGGAGATAGGGGGCGCGCCCAATAGGGGTGGGCGCGCCCCCACCCTCCAGGCCAGGGTGTGGGTGTCAGGACCCCGACTCGATGTCACATCGATCTAGCCGGTAACACCTCATATCACTTTGCGGCCTCACGCACGGTAACCCCACGGGTGTCGTCTTACCTTTTCCCGGGACCGTTTGCGCCTTTTGGCTCACGTATATGATAGTGTCGCTAGCATCCATATGATAAAGAGCCCGGGCTGACATGACTAGTCGTAAACCCAAAGTGGCACAGACTTACAGGGACAGGCATCCATGACCCAGCTTCGAACGTGTCGGTCATCAGCAAGTGGGTCCGGGCTGTAGCACTGGGCTAGCAGGACTCCGGTAAACCGGGCTGTAGCGGGCTAACAGGACTCCGGTACTCAAAGCGTGACATTTCCCCGAAGGGACAGACACAGGAACGAAGAAGGACACATGCCGGCCAGCCTAAGTGTTCCAGAGCAGTAGCAAGCTACCATGGCTCAGCGGTAACACTAGGAGACATTTCCCGGTAAGAGAGGCTACTAAAGATAAACAACTAGATAGTCAGATCCCACACATACCAAGCATTTCAATCATACACACAATATGCTCGATATGTGCAAATACAACGAAGCATCACAACATGACTCTACGACACAAGTACTTTATTTAAGGCTCAGGGAGCCATACATAATATACACAAAGGTACGGGTCTCACGACCCAACATACAAGTCATACAGTCATGCAAACCAGCAGCGGAAGTACATTGTCTGAGTACAGACAATTAGTAAAATAAAAGAGGCTTGGAAAGCCTAACTATACTACGTGGTCCATCACAAGCTCAGGGTCACCACCTGGGTCTTTAGCCTACTCGTTGATGTCAACGTCTACATAGAACCCATCAGAAGGGGTTGCAGCGTCTTCTGTAAAAATGTAGATTATAGCAACATGAGTACAAAGGTACTCAGCAAGACTTACATCAGATCCTACATACATGCATAGTATCAAGAAGGGTTGGTGGAGTTATTGCAGCAAGCCAGCTTTGACTCTTGGCTAGACTATCCTACGATACTCCAACTTGAAATGGTTTTGCGCACACGAGTCCACTACTCACCACTTCAATACACTACCGAGGATCCACCTCCGTCTTCCTACGGAAGAGCCATCCTCGGCACTCACACTTATCTTGAGGCTTTTAGTAGTTTCCATTTACTTGTCTATGAACTGTATAGGCAACCAAGTAGTCCTTTACCGCGGACGCGGCTATTCGAATAGATTATGATAACCCTGCAGGGGTGTACTTCTTCATACATGTTTCCACCACTTCGCGTCTGCACACGACATGTGCTCGGCAGACTTCAAGCGAAAGCCGACGTGGGTGTAGACCACGACCTACCTAAACACTTAAGCCTCTAGTCCAGGTTTATCGCCTATTCAGGTTCCATCCGCAGGGAGTCCGGCCGAGGTTTCCCATACGGCCCCGAACGATGTGAACAAGGTTCCCGAGATACCTAACGGGTATTCGGTACACCCGGCCACGTACCTACCGCATCACAACCCACCCCTACGGTCAGCGCTGTCCACGGCCTCCAATAGGCTACAAACACCAGAAACTACTTGTAACTCCTGGACAGAGAGCTAGGGTGAATAAGAAGTCGAGCGGGGTCATATTTCAGGGCCCAATGCATGGTAGTAGCTGTATCTTAAATCACACATACAGATCTCAGTGCTTAAGGTCGGCTTCAATGAAACAACCCACCATGTACTCCTACATGGCCTCTCATCGATACCTTTACCAAATCGTGTTCACCACACCACTCTCATTACTGACATAATCATTTCACTCTAGCCCATCACCCAGATGAACCAGACCTGACACGACTCTAAGCATAGCAGGCATAGCAAGGTAGGAACAACACATACATATGGCTCAATCAACTCCTACACATGCTAGTGGGTTTCATCTAGTTACTGTGGCAATGACAGGTCATGCAGAGGAAATGGGCTCAACTACCGTAGCACACAGCAGTTTGAAACGTGTTGTCTTAATGCAGTAAAAGAGAGCAGGAGCGAGAACATGGGATTGTATCGATATGATCAAATGGTTGGTTGCTTGCCTGATGGTTCGATGCACTGATACGGTTCTTCGTTAGGGTAATCACGGTACTCCTCGGGGGCAGAACCTGTCGCAAGGACACCGATACACAACCATCACCAAACAATGTGCAACAATATGATGCATGCATGAAACATAGCAATATGAGTGTGTTGGACTAATGCAACTAAAACCAGAAGGGTTTGAACAAATTTGAATCAAAGATTCAAATTTCAAACTCAAACATGGCCTCTTAAAGTGCTTTTCCTTGTTCTGCTTGAAACATCAATTTAACTTGTTTGATCATGCATGAAAATAGTACAGATGGATAGATTGGATTTTTCTGATCATTTTTCATATATAATTTGTCCAATTTGGAGTTACAGAATAAAAGTTATGAATTTTTGAAGTTTAAATAATATTCTGGAATTTCCTGATTTAAATTAAATTCAGAAATTATAATTACTGCGCCAGCATGACGTCAGCATGACGTCAGTGGTCAACTGCGGTTGGCTGGAGTCAAACCTGACGTGTGGGGGCCACACGTCAGTGACAGGGGGGTTTAACAGGTTTAATTTATTCCTAATTAGGGGTTAGTGGCGCTGGGGCCCACTGTCAGTGTCAGGGGGTTAACCATTTGTGGTTAGCACTAATCCTAATTAGCTACAGGGCTGGGCCCACCTGTCAGGGACTCAGGGGGGTCCTGCCGTGGTCAAAGTGGGTCAAACCCACCGGCGACGTGACGGCGGCGCGACGCGGGATCGCGCTACAGGGCACGGGCGAGGCCGTGCTTGGGCTCGTTGGAGAGCCCTTGCTCCCGCGCGTCGAACGGTGGCCGTGGCTGGGCCTGGGGTGGCCGGAGTCGACGGCGGCGAGCTCGGCTGCGGCCGCCGGAGTTCGGGTACGGTCGGAATCGGCGTTGCAGGGGGTTTGGGGAGGCGTTAGTGCGTGCTGCGTGCTCCTAGTGAGGTGTGGAGCACGATAGTGTGCTCGGTTGGGTGCTACGGTGACCGTGGCCATGATGGCGACTTCGCCGGCGGCGTGGAGCTCTCGGCCAAGGTGGGGCTAAGGCCTAGAGGTTGAAAGAGACTAGGGGAGAAAGGGGAAACGACCCGGGGGCTCACCGCGGTTGCAGTGGGCGTCGAAGCGGGCTCGGAGACGCGCTGGAGACGGCGAATTCGACGGCGATGATGGTCGGAGCCCGAAGAGGGGAACGGCGACGTGGCGGCGATGCAGGGCTTCCGGAGGCCCGTGGAGCAGTGGGGAGGAAGAGGGGGTCGAGGCGAAGCTTCTGAGCTAGTCGGGGGAGCGAGGGGTGGCCGGAGACGGTTGCTATGGCGAACGGCGGCGACGGTGGTGTTCGGCCGTGAGTGAGGGAGCGAGGGAGAGGAGGGAAGAGCCGAGGGGGAGTGAGAGAGAGCAGGGGGGAGGCGTGGCGTCGTCCAGGGGCATCGAGGCGAGGAGGGGAGGGCAGGCAGGCAGGGAGAGAGGTGGCGTGGCGTGGTGGCGCACGCGCGCGCCGGCCACACTCCCCTCCCTCTGTCGGGACGAAGACGACAGAGGAGGGAGGTGGGCTGGGCCGGCTGCTGGCTGGGCCAGCCAGCTGGCTGGGCCGCACAGTGGAGGAGCCCAGGTAAGCTTCTCCCCCTTTTATTTTTTTTTCTGTTTTCTAATTTCTGACATTTGTTTTGATTTAAATAATATATTAAATCATTTATTTAACTTATGCCAATTTTTGCAGGGGCTAGATATATTATTCCAGAGCTCCTTTATATATGGCATAATATTTGGACATATATTAATATATATAATTAATATATTTCCAATGCAAATATTTATGCATTAATTCCAAATGCCCAAAATAAATACCTATGAGCTCTTAAAAATATTGGTTTGATTTTTATCTCTGTCCAATATTTTCAGAGAGCAACATGAGCATTTTCTTGGACCCTTTTGGAGAAATTTTTATTTGGGTCATTTTCAAAATGATTCTGAGGGTTTCACAGAT
>NC_057801.1:213583002-213589773 GCF_018294505.1 Triticum aestivum
AATATTTCGCAACGATTACCGAGGAGGTAATGTCGCCAGGTCTTAAGTGCATAGACTACGGCTGCAAGCTCTAGATCATGAGTAGGATAATTCTCCTCATGTGGGTGCAATTGCCGTGAAGCGTAAGCAATTACGTGTCGATCTTGCATAAGAATGCAACCTAGTCCTTGTCGCGAGGCGTCGCAGTAGATAACAAAGTCCTTGGAAAAGTCTGGCGGTACCAGTACGGGAGCAGAGGTCAGGCGTCTTTTCAGTTCCTGAAAGCTGTGCTCACATTGTGGAGTCCATTCGAACTTTTTATCTTTCTTGAGGAGTTCGGTTAGAGGTTTAGCAACTTTGGAGAAGTTCTCGACAAAGCGACGACAATAGCTCGCTAAGCCTAGAAAACTCCGAACTTGCTTGACCGATTCAGGTGGAGTCCAATTAAGGATGGCTTGAACTCGCTCAGGGTTAACAGCAATACCTTTACCAGATATTACATGACCTAGATAGGTCACTTCTGACAACCAGAATTCACATTTAGAAAATTTGGCATAAAGGCGATGCTCTCGAAGTTTCTTCAACACTAGTCTTAAATGTTCGGCATGTTCTTCCTCGTTCTTGGAGTAGATGAGTATATCATCGAGGTAAACCACGACGAATTTATCCAAATACTCCATGAAGATTGAGTTCATTAACCGAGAAAAAGTGGCTGGAGCGTTGGTTAATCCGAAGGACATGACGGTGTACTCGTATTGGCCATAACGAGTAACAAAGGCCGTTTTAGGAATGTCCCCGTTTCTGATTTTGATTTGATGGTAGCCCAACCTCAAATCCATCTTGGAGAAGACTGAGGATCCAGCGAGCTGATCATACAGGTCGTTGATCCTGGGAAGCGGATATTTGTTCTTGATTGTGACCAAATTGACAGGTCGGTAATCTACAACCATCCGGTCCGTACCATCCTTCTTCTTGACGAAGAGGACGGGGCAAGCCCACGGAGATGAACTAGGTCGGATGAAACCCTTTTTCAAGGACTCATCGAGTTGTTTCTTAAGCTCGGCTAGTTCTAGTGGTGCCATCTTATAAGGTCTTCTAGCAATCGGAACGGTTCCTGGAATGAGGTCTATTACGAACTCAACATCCCTGTCAGGTGGAACACCTGGCAATTCCTCTGGAAAGACATCCGGGAAGTCACGGACTACCGGAATGTCCTCAAGGTCTGGCAAAGGGCTGGCGTTAAGAGAATATAATTGTCGCTTGGCTATTCGGGTCAAGACATTGACTATCTTCCCCGAAGGATGGGTGAGTTGAACAGTCCTAGAGAAGCAATCAATTTTGGCTTGATGAGCTGACATCCAGTCCATACCCAAAATGATATTAATATCTGAAGATTTAAGGGCTATCAAAGACGCGAGAAAAACAAGTCTGTCGACTTGGATTTCATTTCCATAACTTACCCTAGAGGTCTGCCATCTAGAACCAGGGGTAGAAATTTCCATAGTGGATGGCATGTCACAGAATGCAACGTTATGCAAACGAGCATAATTTTCGGATAAAAAGAATGAGAGGCTCCTGTATCGAAAAGAACAGATGCCGGGTGGCAATTTACAAGAAGCGTACCGAGAACGACGTTGGGATCCTCTTGAGCTTCTTCGGCAGAGATACAGTTGACATGGCCACGTGAAGCGGTGACCGGTTTGGCGTGGAATATTTTCCCTGTCGGCTTGCCACGGCCAACAGCTTTAGCAGATTGGTTGGGGTTGGTCTGAGGACACTCACGCATATAGTGACCAGATTCCCCACACTTGAAACAAGTCACGGAACTGGTACGTGGAGGAGCATTATTGATTGGACCCCCATAGGGCTTGGCTGGAGCAGACTGTTGAACGGGGCGAGGCGCCTGGAAAGATGGCCTCGGTGTGAACCTGGGTGGCAGGGCGGTGTTGGGTACCCACACGCGGCGCTTCTGAGGACCAGCACCGGATGAGGAACCCATATCACGGCCATGCTTGCGTGTTGCGTCGTAGTCAGTCTGACCAGTTTCAGCACTGATGGCTTTGTTGACAAGTTTCTGAAAAGATGTGCACTCATGCAGACGGAGGTCGCGGCGAAGCTCAGGACTAAGTCCCTTACGGAACCTTGCTTGCTTCTTGGCGTCAGTAGAAACTTCCTCGGTTGCATATCGTGCGAGATTACCAAACTCCCTACTGTAAACATCCACAGAAAGTCGGCCTTGGGTGAAATTGCAGAATTCCTCACGTTTACGGTCCATGAGACCCTCCGGAATGTGATGTTCACGGAAAGCCTCGCTGAACTCAGCCCAGGAAGTGACATGGCCCGCTGGGCGCATAGCTCCATAATTCTCCCACCATAGACTGGCGGGGCCTTCAAGATGATATGCAGCAAAGGTGACCTTGTCAGCCTCCGCTACCAGCGCGGAACGCAGTTTGTGAGAGATACTGCGAAGCCAGTCATCAGCGTCGAGAGGCTCGACGGAGTGGTGGAACGTGGATGGATGTAATTTGATAAAATCACTGAGTGACACCACGTTAGTCCTCTGATGGTGTGTTGTGTTCTGTTCAATACGCTCCAACAAACGGTTGGTCTCCCGCTTGTTTCTCTCAGCTTCCATCATAACCTCGGCTAGTGAAGGAGGATGAGGCAGATTTGCATCCCTGACTTCACTGCCTTCGGCCTGCTCTTGAGGAGCAGGGTTAGTGCGCGTGTTGACCATCCTAGGTAAACAAGACAATGATTTAGTCAGGATGATAAAATTCCGACATAGAGTACATAATGTAAGGAATAACTCGGAATGCAAGATGATCATCCGTATGACATGGTAGATACAGAAACTGCTTCTTTTATTCCATCATCATACACACCATACAGGGTTTAGTACAAGACCAAACAAAGTACTATTACGGTGAAAAGAGGATTACATCTCATCGAAGGCATCCCAAGCTCCTATACATTATTTTTCTACACCTCCGGAAAGAGTACAAACTAGGTCATATCCCACGAGTCACGCAGGACGATAGACGACACAGCTAGTGCGAACTAGTGATACTACCGCTAACTCAGACCGATCCGTAGTAGTCCTCGTAGAAGTCGCCTCCATAGCCTGGAAGTTCAACATGATCATCCGGAAACAGACGGTCTCGCGGAGCTTGTGGACCATAGGGGCTAGGATGAGGCCTTGGACCAACAGACGGTGGCCTGCGGGGACCGCGAGGTGGGGTGATGCCTCCTACATCACGCCAAACCATCACGTCCGGCAGAGCAGATCTCACAGGATAGAGATCGCGCATATCTGAATATCCAGTTTGCACCGCCGGTGCAAACCGAGTCAAAGTGGCCCAATGGTCAGCACGGGTATTGAAGAGCTCTAACCTCAAGGCCCGATTTTCACGGTCCTTATCCTCGAGCATCTCAGCAGTGGTGCGAGTCCGTGAATCCTCCTGAGTGGGGTCAGCATAAATAGCCTGGAGATACCCTTGTGCTCCCGGAAGTGATCCTGGCATATACCGGAAATCAGAGTCCCGAAATAACCCAGATCTGACTCGCATAATGGTCATCATAGAGTAGGCGGCGTCCTGCACAGCCATCTCAATAGTAACCCCGAGTCCATAGGAGCAGTGAAGAGGCTCGGTGGATCCAGGATAAGATGGAAATATCCTGACAGTGCAGAGATACTGGCTTTGATTAAAATCTCGGAATTGCTCTTCGACCGTGTACTCGGGATACCAGCGGTATCCAGCCTCAGTCATTACCCTGACCAACTTAGCAGTATGGCCGGGTACATCTAGGCATCGAGTCAGGCGAACCACTTGATTGAGGTTGCGAGTGGCCATCTGAAAGCACAATCATAATGCAAAGGCATTAGAATTTCTAGCAAAATTTCGGCAGCATAACAGCTGTAAATGCTCAAAAAGGATATTGAGACATTTGACAAAGGATTTCGTGCATACTCAACATCATCATATCAAAGTTCCGAAACCATTCTAACAACATAATGTGGTAGTAGAACTGAACTAGGCTGGTAACCATCAAACTTATAAGGTACTACTGATTAGTAACTCGTGATCCTGATAGAGAGAACAGATCCTAATTCCTTAACCCCCGGTGGAAGAATGGACTGACTCAGATCAGAAAGTCATAAGGTATAAGGAGTAAAAAGAGCCTTACGTTCCAACCCACAAACAATTCCCCTACATATAACTAAAGAATTTCTAGACTCAACATCGACCAGTTTGGCTTGGAGAACCTACAGGCAGTCCGGCTCTGATGCCAACGCTGTCAGGACCCCGACTCGATGTCACATCGATCTAGCCAGTAACACCTCATATCACTTTGCGGCCTCACGCACGGTATCCCCACGGGTGTCGCCTTACCTTTGCCCGGGACCGTTTGCGCCTTTTGGCTCACGTATATGATAGTGTCGCTAGCATCCATATGATAAGGAGCCCGGGCTGACATGACTAGTCGTAAACCCAAAGTGGCACAGACTTACAGGGACAGGCATCCATGACCCAGCTTCGAACGTGTCGGTCATCAGCAAGTGGGTCCGGGCTGTAGCACTGGTCTAGCAGGACTCCGGTAAACCGGGCTGTAGCGGGCTAACAGGACTCCGGTACTCAAAGCGTGACATTTCCCCGAAGGGACAGACACAGGAACGAAGAAGGACACATGCCGGCCAGCCTAAGTGTTCCAGAGCAGTAGCAAGCTACCATGGCTCAGCGGTAACACTAGGAGACATTTCCCGGTAAGAGAGGCTACTAAAGATAAACAACTAGATAGTCAGATCCCACACATACCAAGCATTTCAATCATACACACAATATGCTCGATATGTGCAAATACAACGAAGCATCACAACATGACTCTATGACACAAGTACTTTATTTAAGGCTCAGTGAGCCATACATAACATACACAAAGGTACGGGTCTCACGACCCCACATACAAGTCATACAGTCATACAAGCCAGCAGCGGAAGTAACTTGTCTGAGTACAGACAACTAGTAAAATAAAAGAGGCTTGGAAAGCCTAGCTATACTACGTGGTCCTTCACAAGCTCAGGGTCACCACCTGGGTCTTTAGCCTACTCGTTGATGTCAACGTCTACATAGAACCCATCAGAAGGGGTTGCAGCGTCTTCTGTAAAAATGTAGATTATAGCAACATGAGTACAAAGGTACTCAGCAAGACTTACATCAGATCCTACATACATGCATAGTATCAAGAAGGGTTGGTGGAGTTATTGCAGCAAGCCAGCTTTGACTCTTGGCTAGGCTATCCTACTATACCCCAACTTGAAATGGTTTTGCGCACACGAGTCCACTACTCACCACTTCAATACACTACCGAGGATCCACCTCCGTCTTCCTACGGAGGAGCCATCCTCGGCACTCACACTTATCTTGAGGCTTTTAGTAGTTTCCATTTACTTGTCTATGAACTGTATAGGCAACCAAGTAGTCCTTTACCGCGGACGCGGCTATTCGAATAGATCATGTTAACCCTGCAGGGGTGTACTTCTTCATACACGCTCTCACCACTTACCGTCGCTTACACGACATGTACTCGGCAACCTTCAAGCGGAAGCCCAACGTGGGTGTCGGCCACGACCTACCTAATCACCTAAGCCTCCAGTCCGGGTTTATCGCCTATTCAGGTTCCATCCGCAGGGAGTCCGGCCGAGGTTTCCCATACGGCCCCGAACGATGTGAACAGGGTTCCCGAGATACCTAACGGGTATTCGGTACACCGTGCCACGTACCTACCGCATCACAGCCCACCCCTATGGTCAGCGCTGTCCACGGCCTCCAGTAGGCTACAAACACCAGAAACTACTTGCAACTCCTGGACGAAGAACTAGGGTGAATAAGAAGCCGAGAGGGTCCATTGGTTTCGGGCCCAATGCATGGTAGTAGCTGATTCTTAAATCACACATACAGATCTCAGTGCTTAAGGTCGGCTTCAATGAAACAACCCACCATGTACTCCTACATGGCCTCTCATCGATACCTTTACCAAATCGTGTTCACCACACCACTCTCATTACCGACATAATCATTTCACTCTAGCCCATCACCCAGATGAACCAGACCTGACACGACTCTAAGCATAGCAGGCATAGCAAGGTAGGAACAACACATACATAGGGCTCAATCAACTCCTACACATGCTAGTGGGTTTCATCTAGTTACTGTGGCAATGACAGGTCATGCAGAGGAAATGGGTTCAACTACCGTAGCACACAGCAGTTTGAATCGCGTTGTCTTAATGCAGTAAAAGAGAGCAGGAGCGGGAACATGGGATTGTATCAATATGATCAAATGATTGGTTGCTTGCCTGATGGTTCGATGCACTGATACGGTTCTTCGTTAGGGTAATCACGGTACTCTTCGGAGGCAGAACCTGTCGCAAAGGACACCGATACACAACCATCACCAAACAATGTGCAACAATATGATGCATGCATGAAACATAGCAATATGAGTGTGTTGGGCTAATGCAACTAAAACCAGAAGGGTTTGAACAAATTTGAATCAAGGATTCAAATTTCAAATTCAAATATGGCCTTTTAAAGTGCTTTTCATTGTTCTGCTTAAAACATCAATTTAACTTGTTTGATCATGCATGAAAATAGTACAGATGGATAGATTGGATTTTTCTGATCATTTTTCATATATAATTTGTCCAATTTGGAGTTACAGAATAAAAGTTATGAATTTTTGAAGTTTAAATAATATTCTGGAATTTCCTGATTTAAATTAAATCCAGAAA